>NW_015523395.1:0-1304 GCF_001515645.1 Sinocyclocheilus grahami
GTCTCTGAAATCGCGTACTGAGTAGGTACTACATTTGAATTTACTTCACAACCGTTAAAAAAGTGTGCTCTACATAGTATAAATATGGATAGTATATATGAAATGTGGACATGCTTACATCCGCCATTTTTTTACTGTCACATGACCTACCTGCGTCAGTTGCGTCGCTTCACTGACGTCCATAAATCCTCTACAGTAAAGTGTGCAAATGCACACGGAAGTTGTAGGTCATCCAGGTACTTTTCACCTACTGTATTTCGAATACTCTGAATTCGGACATACTACTTGCCTCACATACTGTTTTTGCATACTATATAGTAGAGGAGTATGCGATTACGGATGCAGCTTTACTCTCCCAATTCATTCTTATACAAAGCATGCTTGGAACTAAAAATGCACTGCTCAGTTTTAGTCAATTCAATAAAATTATTCATACACTCCCAACACAAATGGATTAAGAATACCTTCACACGTATTAGTGGATTGAATGTAATAACTTTAAATTGTGATCAAATGTTCAATCGTGTTGCTTTAATAGAAACAACCATACGATTTGTGTTCTTTCTTTTCTTTAGGGAAACGCGATGTGAAATATGAACGACTAGAGAGTGAATCAGAAGCAAAGCCTTCTAAGAAGAAGATCTGTGCATTGAAGATCTTTTATTTATATTGCTTATTATTTGCGCTTTTCTTTATTGTCTTCATTTATGTACAAGATGCCTCCAAAGCACCTTATGCCAAACCAGAAGACTCTGACCTGCCGACTCATCCTTTACCAATCCTCCAAACACCACACATCTACACATCCGCCAGTCCTCCATCTCCAAAGGCGTGTGGTGTTCAAGTGAAGGATGGGCCTGTGGTTAAAGTTGGGCATCTTAACACATACGTGATCGGCTCTTACTTGGAGCATCGTTTTGGTGAGAAACAGATAAAGACGATTGCCATTGTTCTTCGACGTGAGCAGGCGACGTTCAGTTGTGTGATGTGCTGCGATGGGACGACCGTGAGGTTACCAGCTGAATGCTCAATTCATGACGACCACTTTAACTTTGAATACGGCACCGCTACTATCACGTGCACAATCAAAAGCACGTGTTTGACACCGACGCATGTTGCAATCACAGCAAGTGGCGTCTCAGGGAGCCTAACATCCTTCCAACCTATTAGAAACAGAGACGTTCCAACAACCTTCCCGTATGAGTTCACAATCTGCATCTCTGTCATGTACGACTACAAGAGTGTGCTGAATCTAGTCCAGTCCATGGAGATGTTCAGACTGCTTGGCGCTCAAAGGGTGGTGA
>NW_015523396.1:0-1303 GCF_001515645.1 Sinocyclocheilus grahami
AAAAAAAAAAGCACACTTTTTTGAGTTTTGAACTAGATGTTTGAATCTAAAATATAAAACTACTGCTAGAGAAATCACAACTATAATTGGACTTTTGACTAGAAAACCTGTGACAACTAGCCCCGGGCTCCGCAGTATGTGATTTCACCTTCTCATGTTTGCACAGGTTCACGCTGTCTCTAAATTATATGCCAGTACTGTTTATATTGATTAGACAGAACTGCATGAGCACTTGACATTTGCATGTACTAATGAGCTGCTCATCATTACTAATCACCGTGGATGATTATTGACTGGCGCTAATAGGTTGAAGATGCCTCCAGCGGGGTTCCTCTCATCACAATGATTCAGTGATGGACTGAACAGACTGATGTGAATTACCTCCTGCTGTCAGGACACTCATTAATGCGGGACAAGTAGGAATGAGGTGTGTGTGTGTGTGTGTTTACAGGTTCACGTATGAGATTGCACCGGTGTTTGTACTGATGGAACAGCTCACCCTGAAGAAAATGCGAGAGATCATTGGCTGGCCAAATGGAGAGGGCGATGGCATTTTCTCACCAGGTGTGGTCATGTAAACAACAGAATGATGAACAATTGGAATAATGGTTAATATAAAACATCAATGGCTAATGTTTTCCTCTTAATAACTGGTGGGTGAATAGATTCACAAACCAAAAAGCAAAACTGTGGCTCTTTCTCGATGTTCCCATTTTTTATGATGTAGTAATACAAATTGTTCCAAGGCTTTACAATGAATACTGCAAGGGGGAAAAAAAACTCCTTAGAGTGTTTTAGATAGGAAAAGGAAGAAACTTTATTAGAAGCCGAGATTGGATAGGGCTGCCATGTTAATAATTTTGTTTTGTTGACAACTATAAATACATGCATGCACAAATATTAATTTGACCCACTATAATCCAGCAACAGAATATTCAAGAACTGTTCATTATTTATTTGTTATTCAGTTAATTTAAGGCAAATGAGAATGTTTCGGTCTGTTATTAAGATAATTACTACACAATATTAAGACTAAAAGCCTGATAAATGAAAAAAATAGTCAGAAAAATATATTTTTACTGAAACAGTATATTGAACTAAACTAAACAAAAAAATTAAATAAAGAAATATTTCAAAAAGTTTGCATGTATGTTTTTTGTTGAGCATTATACTAGATACATCAGGCTTTTGTGTCCTACAGTGTGATCTAGGAAAATATAGAGCTTACACTCAAGGAGAAAAAAACTAAAATATGCAATTTGGTGCAGTTGCTGATATTTATATGGCCATTTATGTAAACAAG
>NW_015523397.1:0-1303 GCF_001515645.1 Sinocyclocheilus grahami
TCTGCTGATGGTGGAGGGATTTTTCACCACTGGGGCCATTCGGGACCTCTATGGGGACTTTAAGATCACCACCTGTGGGCGCTGTGTCAGTGCTTGGGTAAGATCAACCACCCATCTAAAAGAACTAATGCACAGGCAGGAGAGCATGCATATCATACATCCCTATATTTATGAGTTACTGAAGTTATGGAAATTATAAAGGTGTCTTTACACAGCCAAGTTAAGACTGCTCTGTGCCAGCTCAGAATTCAGTGTGAAGACAAAATGCAGCATTAAAGCAAGACTAAATTATGCCTGTCCTGACCCACCTTAGACACTAGTATCACAGTATACATTTGTAATTCCTGTGCATGCATTTATGCCACCTCTGAGCAGCATTATACAATCTGTGTAAAGACACTTCAGTGCAACTTCATAAGTGATTCTGTGCCATCTCTAAATAAATAAATACCTCTTTCTCTTCCCTTCAGTTCATCATGCTTACTTATATCTTCATGTTGGCTTGGCTGGGAGTTACAGCATTCACCTCCCTGCCAGTCTTCATGTATTTCAACATCTGGAACACCTGTCAGAACACCACACTGGTGGAAAGTTCCAACGTTTGCTTTGACCTGCGTCAGTATGGTGCGTGGCTCATTTCAACAACATCTGACACGTTTTAAGTAATTTCTCATGTTCTATGCATGCTGGTGTAAACAAAATACTTAGCCAGCAAAATAAAATATGGATCTATATATGGGAACGCTGCCTAGGATTGCTATTTTCTAGTCACATTCAAGTGGATCTGGATTACTAAATAAGTATCAGTGAATGCCAAGTCTAGCATGCTGTAGGGCTGTAAATGTTTGAGATTACTGAAAACAACTTAGAAGTTGTTTTATATTGGAGTTTATTGCATGTTTTAGTGCGGGAATTACAGAATGTGACAGACTACATGCATTAGACATCCAAGGGCAGAGGATATTGAAAAACAACTTTATTTTTTATTTTTAATAAAACATTTTCTTTTTTTTGCAACAGCTAAATGACAGAACGCATATATAAACAATATTAAGATATCATTAAACACTCTTGTTACATATTACAGAACACCATGGTGTATCATCACTGCTAGAAGCACCATTATAACATTTAAATATAATACGCCGATTTTAAACAGTATTGCAACATCAAAGGTTGCATTTCAAGGTAGGAAGGCATCAAGGCACATCTGAATCCAATGTTAGCTTCACTTCCTGTCTCCTGAGATGCCTTCATTTGATTGATTTTTGAAGGCAGCATAGATGTATCCTTTGCTGCCTTT
>NW_015523398.1:0-1303 GCF_001515645.1 Sinocyclocheilus grahami
TTTACTCTTCCACTTGCTGTATTTAAACACCCAGAAATAATCCTTGTTTCCTTCCTTTAGTCGTTCTCCTTGCCTGAGCCCATTCTCTAGAGTCAAGGGATGATGAGATGTTACTGCTGCTCTCATGAAGAATATAAATGTCTGGATTGTGCGTATGTGCAGCAACCACTGCTGACAGAGTGTGTGTGTGTGTGCACATGTGTGTGTGCCTGTTGTAATATGTACTTTCCCTCTGCTCAGTCATTCTTTCTACAGCTGTCACACACACTTGTCTCTGTTCATAGAGCTGTCATCACACCGAGACCCGCCATAGATCGTGTAATGATAATGATCTGATCGTGTCCATGGCTCAATGCTTCTGATAAGTTGCTGTTTTGTGACACATCTCTAACCTGACTCTTTCTAGCAGATATTACTCATGTCCTGTCTGGAGGTGTTGGCTTGAGCTTTGCGCTTGGTTGGTTAAACAACTACACTTTAAAAAGATTTCTTAATGGCTTTTTGCAGATCTTTTTTGCTTAAAATAGTGATTTCAGATTGGTTCTAGGTCTCAGGGGAAAACTGAAGTCCTAATGGGGTTTTTGGAAGCCTCAGAAATGGTTTGTCCCACTGAACTTTCATATGATACTTTCAGTAACTCCATTTTGGATCCTGTATAAGACTGCACACACATTTTTGATCAATGCTAATTATTATCCACATACAACAATTATACATTGTTCAAAAGTTTGGGTTTGGAAATTAACACAGATCATGCATTAAACTGATCAAAAGTGACAGAAAAGGCATTTATACTTTTATACAAAAGATTTCTATTTGAAATAAATGCTGTTCTTTAGCACTTTCTATTCATCAAAGAATCCTGAAAAATACAAAAATCTTAAAAAATTTGTTTTCAACACTGATAATGATATTTTTTTTTGTTGAGCAGCAAATCGGCATATCAGAGTGATTTCTGAAGGATCATGCAACACTGAAGGCTGGAGTAATGATGCTGAAAATTCAGCGCTGCATCACAGGAAATCAATTACATCAAAAAATGCAATCCAATAGAAAACAGTTATTTTAAACTGTAATGATATTTTAAATATTACTTTTTTTTTCATTTAAATGCTGCCTTGGAGAACATGAGACTTCCCACAAAACAAGACAAAAAGCTTTATTTTGTTACGTCTTACTGTTTGTCCCCCCCTCATTTCTTACATAAGTTGTATCAGAGAGGAGTGTTTCTGCAAACAGAGCTCTTTTGTTGTGCTGGAAAAAACAGGCCTGAATTCCATCAGGTGATCCAGTGATTGCATAT
>NW_015523398.1:20096-20354 GCF_001515645.1 Sinocyclocheilus grahami
ATTGTAGTTTCATTGCAATTAACATGCAATTGAGTTTCCTAAAACGTTACACTGAGTTTGCCTTGTGAAAAAAATTACAAAGCCTTTTATTTCCTAGAAAAAGTGTTCAAAATGCAATATCTTCTCATGAGATTCACACGCAACAATCGTCACAATCTCAATGATTTACAGCCCCTTTTGTGTACCCCGTGCTCATAAAGCATGCTTATTGCATTTACTCTTCCACTTGCTGTATTTAAACACCCAGAAATAATCCTT
>NW_015523399.1:0-1303 GCF_001515645.1 Sinocyclocheilus grahami
TTCCTGAAGCCCTTCCTCTCCAAAAATCCATCTATTTTCCATGGTGAGGAGAGTTTCATTCCACTGTGTCTAAATGGATTAATCACTGAAGAAGAAGAGCAAGACGCCACACTAAAGGACATCCCAGCGTATCTGATGCTTTGTGGCCAACAACAAAGACAGAGGAGAAGATAGACCTCTGAGCACTATAAATCATTTATATTTTCAATTTTCTGCCTTGTCTGACGTGGGACCTCTGGTCTATGGAGTCTGTAATAATTACCATGGCAGGGTGTCCCAGAGCAGCCATACCTTTGCTCAAATGGCAGGCACTGCCATTTATCACAGTCGCTCTCAAACATCTCTGTCTCGCTCTCAAACACAAAACAATATCAGCTCAACCGCAGACCCTCAAGTGCATGAGGATAAGTAAGGTAAGAAACAAAAAGAGAGACAGTGCAATGTAACAACAGAGATTAAGGGAAAAGTGACCGAGTTAAATAGCATTTAATGGAAGCTAGTTTATTACTGTCAGATCAAAGCATCTAACCACACAGCACTAACTCTAGACCTATTTGGCAACACGATGATAACTTAGGGTTGTCATTACAAGGAGGCTAGATAGATAGATAGATAGATGGATAGATAGATAATCAAAATATAGTTTTTTAAACATTTTATAAACTACAAACTGTAATTTTGATATAGTAATATATGACATGATATTTCCTGCAACTACATATTTTTACTGAATCTTGAAGGGTCAGAACAGTATTACATACAGTGCTTTTGCCATCTAGTGGACAGTATTATAAAAACTATTTCTCTGTCCTTTTGAAACTTCATTCCATGCTATGCTAACCACATTTATGTGTATGGATACAAGCAAGCATGTATCTAAAAGACAGGATGTTTGCCTTCTCAGTCATTTAAGCGCCTCAAACCCCTTCTAAAGGGCAACAGATGAAACTAGCAAAAATAGCTTGTTGACTGGATCTACACTTCCTCTCAAGCCTCTCATTGTTCTGTGCTATAAAGATTGTGCGCTGATTGTGATTACTTAATCACTGGGTGCAATATTACTGCAAATGACACAGCTGTTGATATGTACTGACATTGGGGAAGAAAACAAATATAATGGAGACTGAAACACCACACCTTAAAGTAACAACAACACTGGTTTAAATCACATGTAAAAACACCCAGTTACACATTACATACACAAATACTCAAACTGTAACAATGAATACTTTGCTTGCATCTTTCATTAGAAACAAGAGAGGGTAGTAAATGCTGAGTTACTCAGACACTAAAAAGAAAGAAA
>NW_015523400.1:0-1303 GCF_001515645.1 Sinocyclocheilus grahami
TTTTATTTTTTATGTTGGTGGTGGTGGTTTATTTTTTTATATGATATTATATTAATGCTAATAAAAAGGATGATTTTAATAATTTGCATATTCCATAAATCAATAGATATAAGAGCAGATTTGAAATCATTTTAGTAAATATTACAGTAAAAAAAATTAGCAGTCTTATTACAAAATGGTCTTATTGCATATAATTTTGAATGAAACTGAAGTAAGATCATGTACTATTAATCAAAAGCCTACTGTTGCTGTTCCACAACACAAGTCCTCTATGGATTCAATGTATTCTGTGGCTTATGTACAGTGATGAATATATTTAGACAGTCTGGTTTGTACACAGCAATGGGAAGTTGCACCAGTTGGAAGCGTATTTAAGTTCAAAGTCTGTTCTCCCTAGTGCATCTCCAAACAAATGCAGAACTGAACAGTTTACACACGCTCCCTGAACAATACGAGCACAAATCTGGTATTCACCCCAAAGTTTACTGACACACTCCTCCATTCTCCCTAAACATTACAGCCTTCTGAACACACTTCCTAAACTCCTGAGCTGTTTCTACATGCTCCCTAAGCATCATTTTGCTCCTGATTCAGATGAAAAAAATGGATAGTTGATTGAAAAGGTAAATATATGTATGTATGGATGGATGAATAAATGTGTGCCAAAATGATGTTTTTGTCACAACTGCCAGTTGCGGGTGAATTGAGAAGATGTAATGTCCATAAATATTTCATATTTCTTACCGGTCATGAAATATATTTTACATCATTTTTCTTTAAAAAAAATAGTGTTGATATTTATTTATTTATTTTAATGTAGCAATTCACACAGAATAATAGGGTGATATTAAGTATCTGTGAAGATGAAATTCTGCAATGAAAAGCTGCTAAATAATTTATATAAATGTATAAATATATTAACATTTTATGTATATATATATATAATATTTGTTATTAGTTTATGTAAAATACAGTATATATACAGATAATTTAGAAGAAAAATGACAAAGTATAAATTAAAATTTCTTCATATATATATATATATATATATAGTGTGTGTAATAAAAATATTGAATATATTTAATAATACATAACTAATATATAATATATAATAATACATGTGTGTATATATATTTATATAAAAGAAGGTATTTTCTTGCATATTTATATTTTTCACATTTCATATTTTCATTATATAATTTTTTTTATGTAATTTTAAATATTGTCATATTTTATAAATATACATATTTTTATATACAATATTTTAATCTATATAATATGTATTATTCATTTATAATGTAAA
>NW_015523401.1:0-1303 GCF_001515645.1 Sinocyclocheilus grahami
CATTACTGCAGTCTTCAATGTCACATGATCCTTCAGAAATCATTCCAATATACTGATTTGGTTCTCAAGTAACATTTCTTTATCAATGTCAAAAACAGTTGTGCTGCTTAATATTTTTGTAGAAACTGTAATACTTTTCCAGGATTCTTTGATGAATAGCATTTATTTATACAAATATTTTGTATTTTGTAACAATGACTTTACTGTCATTTTCTGGTTTTATTTTATTTATTTTACAGTAATGTTGTGATTCTTCTTTGCCAGTAGATGGTGATATCACAGATTGGTCCCTCTTGTTAACAGTATAGCTGCTTATTCATTTAAATTTGGATAATTCCACAGTTTAAGCACATAGTGTGTACAAATGCCTCCAACTTTCAGGCTTCATAAAACTATATTCCAATGCATTTATTGCTACTTCTTGTTATATCTCTCACTGTGCAGATCTGCTCTAGTGGTGACCATTGTCTTCGGTTTGAGTGTGAGGCTGCGGGACTGCAGAGTGATGAGCAGGCTGTGGGTACAAACCTTCTTTAAGGTGGGCAAAACTTTAAAGATCAAACCCTAGACATTTAATAAAGTCATCTTATATTCATAAAGCCCTTTCTCTCTCTCTCTTTGTATCTCCATTCACCACTCAGAGACCATACGTAAATTTTATTCTTCACTCCATGGCTCACTATGAGGTGGCAGATGTGCCCTCAAAAATCAAGCCAGATGTGCTGCCCAGAGGAAAAGCAGAGGTGAGACATCAGTTCTTTGTTTGTATCATGAATTGTATGCAGCTCCTCATTAAAACTCCTTGTAAATCTATCTAGACACATACAAATATAGTATGGAGATGCCCAGATGGACAAGAGGAGGTACCTGTGTGGTGGATAGTAGTGTCAGTCATTGCTGGACTGCTTCTACTGGCTGCACTGAGCACCATCTTCCGGAAGGTACTTGTATATGTTGAACAGCAGAGGGTGCTTTGTCCCATACATGTCTCCTGGCTAACAACAAACAACGCATATTACTGTATGTGTATACTTACCACATAAATCTTTATCCATGTTAACATACAACACTGTATGTTTTAAGGTGGGGTTTTTTTTCAAACGTAACCGTCCTCCATGTGACGATGATGGTGATGAAGTGCAGCAACTGAATAGAGACCCTAACGAGACATCTTGACGAGACGTCACAAATCTTGAGCTTCATGATGCTTTAAGGTTTTTTAAAAGTGTGTTTACTAATTTTATTCTATTATTTCTGTAATTGTATTAAATATGACTCATGGTTATAGAGATGCAAGCATTAG
>NW_015523402.1:0-1303 GCF_001515645.1 Sinocyclocheilus grahami
AATAAATGCAGCCTTGGTGAGCATAAGAGACTTTCAAAAACATTTAAAAATCTTATTGCCCCAAACTTTTGTACAGTTCTGTATATATAATTGTTACTTTTTGGATTTGAACACAATGGTGAAGGAGATTTTCTAACTTTGGTATAAACCGTGGACAGTATTAATACTGTAAACACTATACTGTGAACACTATAAACAGTCATTGTGTGAAAAAGAGCAGTGTAAATATTCTCCTTTGTGTGAAGTTTCTCCTTTTGTGTTTGAAGCAACATGAGGATGAATAAATAATAGCGCACAGTTTTCATTTCTGGTTTGTTTTGGTTTGTCAAAACAAGATTTTTAATTTCTATGTCAAAAGTAATGACACCAAGGACCTATGTGGACCTACTTTGGAGATCTTGTGGAAATTGTACTGAGACCTCCATGAATGTACCGTAATGAGTATCAGAGCAGACTTCCATAGCTAATGATTCTCCAATTTCAAAGATCATTTGTCACCATTGCAAAGATAACTACTTTATTTTTAGATACGGTGCATGTACCTCTGGTTCTCATTCTCTCACACCTCTCACGAGTAGAAACTGTGCCGTATTGTGAAAAGTGGTTGGAAGGGGGTCATACCCAGCGTAAGAGACAGCCTCACAATATTCTACATCTATATTTAATAGCTCTCCATTTTGTGTCTGAGAGGTATGGACACACTCCTAGATGGATACGTGTCGGAGAGTGGTTGTGAGTGTGTACAAGAGAGACCAAGAGACCATCAGACAAGAAACAAAGAGAAATGGAGAGCAAGAGTGTTGTTGTCTGTGGTTTTGCAGATACGTGACCTTCTTGGTTTCAAAGGAAGGATTAGGGTTCGCTTTCAAACAATCACGTGCCCAATGAACCTTAGAAACCTGACCTTGCAGGAGCTTCACACTACAAATGGCACAAACTGAAGAATGACTGTAGTCATCATTCACCCTTCACCCTTGTTTGACTGAATGTGTATGTTGTCTTTTGACCATTATATCTTTGAAGGGACAGTTTACTCTTTTCAGTCTAATCAAATTTTTTGGTATTTCTATTTTTTCATTGAGTGAAGATATGTCAACATTCTTGATAGATGTGACTTACAAAACCACCCTCATGAAACAAAAATATGTATGTGTATATTGTTATTTACATTGAAATAAAATATAAATATAATGAAAAACTTTAAGAAAAAAAGGGACTAAAATTACTACAAGTACTACTAGTAGTAAAAGCTAATATAGTTTTGATATATAAGAAAAAGAGAGATCCTGCATGACAAAAAAAA
>NW_015523403.1:0-1302 GCF_001515645.1 Sinocyclocheilus grahami
TGCTGTGATCAGGGACAGACCATGTATGAATTATTCAAGAAAAATCCCTGAATGAGTATTAGGGCATGCTAGATCTGATCCCTTCAGAGCTGCTTTTCAAACCAACGGGCTGGGTAACAACAGTTTGATGAAGCTGTTGCCATTATGCTTTCAACCATATAGTTAATACTGACAGAGCAGAGAAAGAAAAACATCTGGTATTAACTCATATCACTACTAAATCTAGTATTTAGGCAATCAGGATTATGAAATGAGACTTTTATATGTGTTGTGTGCTAAAATAATAATCACAAAGCCAAAGTATGTTCAGTAGAACGTAGAAATAAATTCTAATTTGTTCTCAAACCGGAAGTTTAAGAGTGGCTATCTACATGTAATCATCCACACAATGCCAAAAGATTTTCTTCAACAACTAAAGCCTTGTTCAGAACAGAAAGACTCGAATTGGTTTAGTTTTTTGTGATTGCAAAAAAAAAATAATAATAATAATAAAATAGAAAAGAAAAGAAAGAAAGAAAATCATATCATAGGTGGTTTTCAAATCGGATTTATTTGGGATTTCACTGATGTCTCAGTCTGACCAGATTGGATTTCATGTGTTTTATTTTATTTTTTTGTTTTCGTCATGCAATTTGTCGTGTTAATATTGTATATGTCTTACAGCAAGAAAAACAATACATGCGCCTCTTAACAGGTACTGAATGTCTTAGAGGGAAGGTTCCTCCAAAAATTTAAATTCTGATGTTGTTTACTGTGATTTTGTTCCAAATCTGTATGATTTTTTTTCCTTTGGAACACAAAAAGAGATATTTTGAAGAACGATAGGGTTCGAAAAACATTTTAACCCCACTGACTTTTTTCAAAATATCTTCTTTTATGTGCCACAGGAAAAAAAAAAAAAGTAATGCAGGTTGAATAACATAACATTAAATGACATCCAAATTTTCATTTGTGGGTGAATTGTGCCTTTAAAGGTGTGTTTTGATGGTCAAGTCAAATGTTACACATATTTGTTTTGCTATTATGACAACCAATGTGGACGTGCCGGCAAAAGTGACTGCGGTCAGAACAGGTGACCTAAAAAAAACTTAATAAAAAAAAAAAAATTCCAAAAATAGTGAACAAAGAGAGTATCTGCCAATGTTAAAAAAAGAGGATGGAAAATAGCTTTACACACTACAGTAAATATTGTGTACACATCCAAAATGCCTAAAACAACCTGACCATTCGAACTGCAGTGCATTTCCAAAATAAGACAAAAAAAAATTTTAAGTTTAGGTATTGGGTAGGATTAGGGATGTA
>NW_015523404.1:0-1302 GCF_001515645.1 Sinocyclocheilus grahami
ACAGGGTGTTATACCAGTTAGCTTCTGTATGGTCTATTCAGTATGTTAAGACAGAGTTTTGCCATTTCCTTTTGATGTGTAATATGATTGTGAGTCAGAAATCAGAGTACTCATTATATTTTACTTGTTCATTTAGATTAATGCATCCTATAACTCCCCTAGTTGATGTATTGTGCTTATAAGGCACAGCCAAGGCTTCTGCCTTAGTGCACAATCCTGTTCCAGCAAGCCTTTGTATGTTTTGTTATGAGAAGTTCTCTACGTATAATAACAGAGTTGAATAAAATGTAAATTTTCAATATTCCAAGAAAAAACTCCACTTCAAAGAAAGTCAACAGTGTGCTTGATTTTAATGATATATGCCTTGTATGCAAGCTGATTATGATCAAAATTGCATGAATATTACATGATTATTCTGTATAATGACATAAAAGGAGATATTCACTTTTTTCTTTGAAAATGTTGGCAGGGCAAGTCAGTGATGAAGTGGTGTATACTTGGAGTATTGAACATTCAGATTCTGTTTAGTGATTATTGTATGCAGAGAATTTCCCATGGCAAAACATGAAAAAGCTTGCTGGGACTGCAGTGTATTTTATACACACTACTTTAAAAAAGTTTGAGGTCGTTTTTGAAAGGATCAGAAAATACAGTAAAAACAGTAAAATTGTGAAATACTATAATACTGGAATTTTAAATAACTGTTTTCTATTTTAATATATTTTAAAATGTAGTTTATCCCTTTGATGTCAAAGCTCAATTTATAACCAGCCATTACTCTAGTCTTCAGTGTCGCATGATCCTATTTATTACATTTTTATATTTCCAAAAACAAACAAGAATTACTTGGTTTTTATTTGTAATAATAGCCAAGTTTGGCTATAATTTAACTCATTGACAGTTATGAAATCATAACCAACTTTTAGTAAAGGTAAACCATTCACAGACCAAGTTTGAAAAGGATAGCACACAGTGCAAAACCTGTGTTGATATGCAACATTCAGCCCATTATAAGTAATGCTTAATAATTTGCAACACAATGTAAAAAATGTGACAGACCAAATGTTTGCGCGATTGCAAGGCATAAAAGCATTGTTTTCCCCCCATTTTATTACATCACAGCACTGCCATGCAACACAGGTCTTCCGGCCATCCATGGAGTGACATTTTGTGTTTTTTATTCATTTTTGATATCAGGATACTATTAATGAGAGGCAGATGGATGACTAAGATAATTGTCAAAAAATGTAATCCATCTGAACTAGGGATGCACCGATACCACTTTTTCCAGTACTCGCCCGA
>NW_015523405.1:0-1302 GCF_001515645.1 Sinocyclocheilus grahami
ATTTTTAGAATCCACTTTGGCTTCTATTTTATAATTCAGTGTTCTAGGTATCATTGTTTTCAGAAACAATAAAGCAGTAATGTGGCCTCTTGCATCCTTAAGAAAGAATTTAACTAAGACAACCAAAAAATAAAGGTCACACTTTATACTTGTTCTTGTAAGAAATACTGGATAACAACTGGCACGTAATATGCAGTTATTTTGTAGAACTGTATTTAAGTATACATTATAATTTGTGGTGTTTACCAAGGCAACTGTTCCATTTTATATACATTTTATGTATTTGACAAATGCTTTTATCTTCAATGCATTCAAGTTAAACATTTTATCAGATCATGCATTCGATGGGAATTGAGCCCTTGGCCTTGGCATTGCAAGTAGCATTCTATACTCCTTAAGCTACAGGAACACACCACTGGTATCATGTTGACAGCTTTTTGCATACATGTTTTTTTAACCAAAAATTAATAGCTGTTATAACAGTAATTCATTGTAATATAGCATGAATACTGTAATATAAAGTGCAAATTGAATTATTAGTGTACCATGACACTGGTTTTGGAAGCACTCATAGATTGTGCTCTACTTTTGTTTGTCAGTCAGTCTTTAAAATAATTAGTCTGTGGAGACTGGGTCAGGAACTTGTGCCAAATTCAGCATTCAGACAACTTTTGAAAAGTATATATATACACACACAGCAGGAACATCTCTCCTATTCTTTATTTCTCGCCCATTCATATTTATATTTATTGCACTCTGGTAAAGATAGTCTCTGTGCCATTTGTAATGATAAAGCACAGAGTTCTTTGTCTTCCTCTCTGTCTCTGTCGTTATCTTTGTTTATAATAATATGTCAGTATTTGTACCTCATAGCTCATGTCATCCTTTCCCATAAGGTTGCCTGCAATTATCTTTTCGGACTGAAAGAAATGTCTGTCCAGTATTTTCATTATCTAACTCACCTTCTCAATTGTTGTGGTCATAAGAATATTTGTACACATGATAAAAGCTTTCTTTTCAACCCTGATTCATCGGAAAATTGCTGCAAAATGATATGTTGCTGCTTGCACGTTTTGTGACACTAGACTGTCCAGTGGGTGGCATTAAAACATGTTCAATTTTCCTTGAAATAGATGAATGTATTCATTGGTTGTTGTACGTAGCACAGCAGTTTGTACATGAAATATCTGGTGAGTGGGGCTAAAAAAAGGTTAAGGCTCTATCGCAGGGTTCCTCAATTAGTTTTAGCTGAGGGCAGAATTCTGCCAACAATACCAAGCCAAGGGCCACTGACCTATATAT
>NW_015523406.1:0-1301 GCF_001515645.1 Sinocyclocheilus grahami
TTAAGAAGTGATAGCAAAGATTTATATTGTTAGAAAAGATTTATAATATTGAATAGATGAAATTTTATTCATCAAAGAATCCTGAAAAAAGTATCGCAGTTTCCAAAAAAATATTTGGCAGCACAACTGTTGCCAACATTGATAATTCTAATAATAAATCAGCATATTAGAATGATTTCTGAAGGATCGTGTACTGGAGTAATGGCTGATGGAAATTCAGCTTTGATCACAGGAATAAACTATATTTGAAAGGATATTAAAATAGAAACCATTATTTTATATTGTAATAACATTTTGCAAGATTAAGTTTTTTTTCTGTATTTTTGATCAAATAAATGCAGCCTTGATGAGCATAAGAGACTTCTTCAAAAAAATTACAAGTCTTACTGATCCCAAACTTTTGACCGGTAGTGTATATCATCTTCACTTATTTTTTTGATATTTTGTTCCCTGTATCATCAGATTAGTATTATACACATAATCCTATGCAATGTAAGATTTGGTCTGGTATACAAGTCCAGGGACAGTCCAACCTGAAGGCAAATGAAATCAGATCAGCTAATAGTATTTAACTGACTGATGCAATTGATTCTCATTACAGCTGACTCGCCGATGTTTAATAGTTGCTGTATGTGCTGCTCTGAATATGTTTTATTTATACTGTAGGTGTTCATTTTACTGTGTATTATTTATACATTGATCTCTTCTGGTGCATTTTCTTTATTGACTTTTTGACTAACCAAGAGTGTTGTTGAGTAAGTCAGTGACCTGCGAACTCTGTAAAACATCGGGTTGCTTTGTTATTCTGATATGCTTAAGTAACTCTCTCTCTTTCTGTCTCAGGCCCTCTCTCTCTCTACTGTAAGCTGCAGTCATGTTCTGGAAGTTTGACCTGCACAACTCCTCTCAGATTGAGAAGCTCTTGGAGAAGGAGGACGTGACCCTACAGGAGCTGCTGGATGAAGAAGATGTGCTGCAGGAGTGCAAGACCCAGAATCAGCGCCTCCTCCTCTTCCTCTCCCGGGACAGCAGCATGCTGGATCTCCTCAACCTCATCACGCACGAGCCCCCTGCTGACCGGGAGGAGAGACTGCGCTACAAGTGAGTGAAGAGATGAGCTGCTCTTAAATAAAAGGATTTGATATTTGGTCAAGAGATTACGTAATTTGTTGAAATATTTATTGATTGATTGATTCATGTACGCTATCAATTTATTAGCCAGGCTGAATAATTAAGATTTGGTCCAGTCTTATTTTTGTATTATTTACATGCTAAAAATATATTTAGCAGTTATTTTTATA
>NW_015523407.1:0-1301 GCF_001515645.1 Sinocyclocheilus grahami
TTTTTAATTTATACAAAAAAATAAGTAAATGCAGAAATAATATAGTAATATTCCTTCTTGGAATTCTTTCACATTTACTCATTAATGAGACGTTGCTGATTAGGTACAAAATGATGTGCAAATCAAATCAAAAATGCCTTTGTGCCAACTGCGGTTAAATTATTCAATACAGAAATGCACAAATTAGATGCTTTATTGGTATACTACAGCTTTTAATTTGAGTTCGTGTGAGTTTTATGTTGTTGTCCAAAGATGAATTTCCCTCAAACGGGACAATAAAGTATATTCATTCATTCAAAATGGTTTTAGTTGACCAATATGAAGCTGTGACTGTTTAATAAAATAATGATTCTCCGGGTTCAAACATACACCGATTTTGAATGCATGATCAGGTTTAGCGCTTAAAGGAATCTGATTTGTGAGCCGTAACCCGAGACGCCTCGTCTTAGCTCGTTTTCCATCGTAACGCTCGCTTTTCATCCTCGCGTCTGGATCTGTTTACACGCGCCGTGCTTCTGAACGCTGATCTCAGACCTGCTTCAGGTGTTGGAGGTGTGTGTCGGCTGTTATTGCTCATCTGGAGCTGATCTGACGTCTGACCCGTCTGTGTGACTCTATTAGCCCCAATGTTATTTCAGCGTTTGCATAGTCGCCAGGATTGTGTGTCTCCAAATCCTTCAAACAGCCTCGAAAAATCAGTGCTGGAGCGAAAGAAACCTGCTTGCAGATGCTAATGTCTTCCATATGGCTCGTGGATGTTGAGTATAAAGTCTCAGGTGGCTCGCTCAGATGACTCAATATCGCAGCTCTGTTTTGAGGGTTACTTCAGCCCGAAATGGAAATCCAGTCATTATTTGTTCACCCTCGTGTCGTCCGAGTTTCTTTCTCGAGTCAATAGCAGGAGGAGAGGTTTAGCCGAATCTCTGAGGCGCTTTCGTCAATGTTCGTTATCAAAGATTCATTGTTAAAGATTCAACAGTAGTTCATATGACTCTGATCTCAATCTGTGCTTATGCTTTTATGCTGTTATTCACTGAAAATCTTGCCTTCTGTTCATAAAATAATTAAATATGGCTTGTGGAGACGCAGCATGCCAGTTTTGATGTCAGTGATGCAATGGTTGTTGCATGTCATCAGGATAATTGCAGATTATCAGAGAAACGTATACAGGTGTATATACATTAAATAATGCACAAATCTGTACATAAATCTTCTGTCCCAGATGTATACCACATTATTATTATTTATTTTTAGTTTTATTTCCTTAGTCTTATTTAAATGCTCTTTTATATATATATATA
>NW_015523408.1:0-612 GCF_001515645.1 Sinocyclocheilus grahami
AGGCTATCTGGTTGTTATTGGGAGCAGCTTGTTCCTAAGCTATCTAGCTGTTATTGGTAGCACGCTTGTTCCTAAGCTGTCTGGTTGTTATTGGTAGCACGCTTGTTCTAAGGCTATCTGGTTGTTATTGGGAGCACGCTTGTTCTAAGGCTATCTGGTTGTTATTGGGAGCACGCTTGTTCTAAGGCTATCTGGTTGTTATTGGGAGCACACTTGTTCCTAGGCTGTCTGGTTGTTATTGGGAGCAATCTTGTTCCTAAGCTATCTGGTTGTTATTGGGGGCCGCTTGTTCCTAAGCTATCTGGTTGTTATTGGTAGCACTCCTGTTCCTGAGCTATCTGGTTGTTATTGGTAGCACTCTTGTTCCTGAGCTATCTGGTTGTTATTGGGAGCAGCTTGTTCCTAAGCTATCTGGTTATTATTGGGAGCACAATCGTTCCTAAGCTATCTGGTTGTTATTGGGAGCAGCTTATTCCTAAACTATCTGGTTGTTATTGGTAGCACGCTTGTTCTAAGGCTATCTGGTTGTTATTGGGAGCACGCTTGTTCTAAGACTATCTGGTTGTTATTGGTAGAACTCTTGTTCCTAAGCTATCAGATTGTTATTGGGAG
>NW_015523409.1:0-1301 GCF_001515645.1 Sinocyclocheilus grahami
TTATCAGTTTGGTTTATCCAGTTTCCCTGGGAACTGAACCCATGACCTTCGTGTTGCTAGTGCCATGCTTTGCTGTTTTTGGCTACTGAAAAGAAGATAATACTATAAAAAACAACACAGATGGTAATATATGGTTATGTAGCCATCACGAAATGCTATTTTATATATTTGCTTCTTCAAAGTAGCTGCCCTTTGTTTGGATAATACTTTGATTACTTAACTTAATATCCCATAGTTTTATAAGACACCACATAAGCTTGAGTATTGAAATGTTAATCTATACCCATCTTGATGAATCTGGGTTCTTTTGATTTTGCTGTCTCTGTATTATAACATTTTCTTTGGAGCTGTTTAAGGTTTTCTGGGCTGGGCTGTCATTACCAGGAAGATGAAGGGATGGAGTGCTTCCTGCCTCACTATAATAGCTGGTCCATGACAACCAAACAACACCTGCAGAGTTGTTAATGCAACTTTAATGGCCATGAACAAGTGTTCAGATGCACTTCACTCTCCCCTCCCGTATCCAAATGTCATTTTATGACTACATAGCATGCACAACGTTCACCCGTTACACACCGCTCTGCTATCTCGTTTCACAAGGTTTTTAAAGATCAGAGAAATGAAGAAACTGATTAGTTGATCTTGATAATTAGAAACACAACTCAAAGGTCCAAGGAGTGTGTTTCCATATGTGACCACTTTGGTCATCTATAGTAGAACAACATTGCGTAAGCTTCTCCCCTAGACTATTAGCAATCTATCTTTCTCCCTTCAACAGCAATGACAGCAGGCAGATAAAAACAAAAGTGCTTTCTAAATTAAGAATGTGTGCTTGCTGTGACCCTGTGCTATGGCCTTGAGCGAGACTCATGATCCTATGGATATAGTTCAGTTGGATCTCAAGTTCTCAACTTGTGTTAAACAGTTTTGGTTTATTTTACTTTTAAGTTGTACTCTAAACGTTTGACACTGATGGTTGGCTATTATTAATAATAGCTGAATGACTTGCTGTGACTATGTTTCTGGAATGCATAGTGTTCTTGGCACGATTGCACAATGCATACACGAGTAACATTACCTAGTCTTGTTGAAATATGTAGCTGTTAGAAAAAAAATGTTTTCATTTAACAGATTATTTCCATTTTAAACAACCTGCGGTTCACTTACAGCAAGAACAGTTTGTCAGAAGTGAACTTGGGTCAAGTGTCTTGAAATATTTTGATATTTGTATTTATTGTCTTATCGCTCCACCCAGCTCCTGTCCTCCCTAGAGGAAAAAATATTGCTCTAAGATGTTGCTT
>NW_015523410.1:0-1301 GCF_001515645.1 Sinocyclocheilus grahami
AATTTTTAAAAAAAAAAAAAAAAAAAAAAGCCCCTACAATCAATTTCTTTTAAAGTCAGAGCTGCAACCACCACAGACATTGAGGAGGACAGGTCCCAAATACCAAAAATATTGTGCACGGCTCTGTTTGTTGTTAGGATTACAAAAAGATTTTAAAGTAACATTTTTAGGCTAGTCTGCCTCAGTGGTTTAACATCAATGTCAATGTCAAAATGATTGAGATGGCCAATCAAATCAAAGTAAAAAGAAAAATCTAATTCGACCAATACCCCCAATGTTTAAGACATGGTTACGGCCTTGATAGTTCACCCAAAAATGATAATTCTCTCATCATTTATTCCCGTATGTCTCAAACGCATATTTATATATCTTAAAAGTTTAGAAACCCTTTTACTTTGCATTGTATGGATGTAAATATATCAGTCTATGAAGATATTTTTGTGATCTAAAGAAGAAAGGAAGTCATATGAGTTTGAGATAGAACAGAGCGAGTAAATTATGATAAATTATAATTTTTGGGTAAACTCTCCCTTTAAATTTTGCTCACATGAAACAAAATGTCATATATTGCACTAACCTGCCAAAACCTGAATCAATACATACATAGAATTGCTATCATAACATAAACATCCTGTAATACCATGCTTTTTAAATTCACAAATATTTTAGCCAAAGTGATTCAACTCGGCAATAGTGAAATTAATCATTGCAGTTAAAACAGTTTTACAAAACTCTGCCACTAAATATGAAACATGACAAAACAGTATGTATATGAGGAACACAAACTTACAAAATATGAAGGATGGTCTATAAAATAGAAGTGCACCCATCTGCAAAACACACACATGTGTATTTTAGTCCTTTTGGAAAATCAATAATCAGAAAAGTTCAAAGAGTACCATTAAAGCAGTGGGAAAGTCAGATGGTCTTCCATTACCGCAGTTTCCTCCAGGATGATGCAGAAGTTTAGTCATCAGAAAGAATTATATACATTTATTGAAAACCGGTTGAGCAAGAGTGTAAATATAAACATCAAAGCCCAAATACACTCTTTCAAACTCTTTCAAACAAAACATTATGTGCTAACCTGATGTAAACTCTTGGTGAAAACAACCCACATGGAAACCATGTCAGCACCTTTATTAAATATAACCACACATTTCATAAATGAATGGGGATCAATGAAAATATTAGAAGAACAAAATTTGAAAACCTACCAAGCAAATCTTGGAGATTCTGTTCCCTGAGGTAAAACAGGGGACCCCAAAGAGCCTTTGTTGTGTCTGTTGTCTGTAGGAGGG
>NW_015523411.1:0-1301 GCF_001515645.1 Sinocyclocheilus grahami
TAATTAGCAATATCAGCAACAAAATATTGTATTATATTACCATACATACATCATCCTCATTATTATTATTATTATCATTATTATTAATTTTAAATAACCTAATACTCTGAAACCCATTGAGCAGAAATAGGTCAGATCTAAAGCAGGCAGCTGTATGGTGTGGATGCAGAGGCTCAGGGTGTATTTCTCCATACAGCTGAAAACACTCCGCTGCACCCACTTTATTCCTCTCTGTCCAGCATCAGCCTCCATTTGGGCTCAGATCTCACACCACAGGAGCTGCAGTCGCTGCAATCTCCTACTGTGTAGGAGGAAACAGCTGAAGAGTGTGAGAACAACAAATATAAACAGCAGACTGTGCACTTGACTACCAACAGATTCACCATGTGCTATTGGAGCCCGAGTAAAACTGTTACTACAGTTACCTAAAACATATGCTAGGATGCCATTTTATTTGCATTTTATTTCAGTTAAAGTTTATTTTTCAACATCTCAATTTCATCTAGTTACAGAAACGGTGCAGAAATGCAGCTTATTTCATTCACACTGGAATAGATGCAATTCTACAACTGATCATCTAAGTGCGGGAAAACAAAACTCACCCTAACCAGATTTAAGGCTCTTTTCACACTGTATTAATGATGCAGAACCACATGCTTCATGAGCGTGAAAGCCATAGTGAGTACTAGCAGCAGTTGTTTCAAATCTGTATGCATCGCACTGCATGACTTTGTGGCGCATCAAGAAATTGAATTGGTAAATGTGTTTCCATTGTAGTTTGTGCATGTTTTCGTTTTGCATGAAAAAATGTATGTGCCTCAACTGAGAGCATAAGTTTGCTTTGTTTTTTTATCCTCATTTGAATATTTTACGTGCATTTTGGCATTTCCATCCAGTGCTTTTTTTGTGCAATATTTCAAAATGTGCATAAAAACACATGGATGGAAACCAAAAATTACTCATGTAATTTCACACCAACACAACAAACTGAGCTCTAGTGCAAAATTGTCTGTACTGTGAACCTTAACCAATGGAGTAAAATTCAGTAAAACCTACAGATTTTAAGTTGGAAGAGATGATATTGCATATATAATGCTATTTATTCATAAATCAATAACACTGGAATTACAGAATCTATGAATCTTTGAGTTGGATGCATGCATTAATGAATGAATGCATGAATTGATGAATGGCTTGAATAGCTCTGCTACCAACCAAGAGAACATGGAAATAACATGTACTGTTCCTTCAGTGGTGCTCTTTCTCAGTACGTTTGTACTGTTTTCCAGTAAAAAAAAAAA
>NW_015523412.1:0-1300 GCF_001515645.1 Sinocyclocheilus grahami
GTGTGTGTGTGTGTGTGTGTGTGTTGGTGATCTAAAGTGTCAATCATCAAGGCCGTCCCCTCATTAGAGTTTAGGATCAGTCTGTCATATAGACTCTCTGAGACAACACACACACACACACACACACACGCACACGCACGCGCACACGCTCACACACATATGTCTGGTTTGCTATCCTTGTGGGGACTCTCCATAGACGTAATGGTTTTTATACTGTACAGACCGTATATTCTATTGCCCTACACCAACCCTACCCCTAAACCTACCCCTCACAGGAGACTTTGTGCATTTTTAGATTTTCAAAAAACTTCATTCTATGATTTATAAGCTTTTATACCCGTGGGGACTACAATTTAGGTCCCCACCGTGACACGAGTCCCCATGAGTCTGTGTGTAGTCAGGTTTAAGTCCCCACCAGGATATATAAACCAGGACACACACACACACACACACACACACTCACACACACAATAATGCATTCCATGAATAGTTTGGCAAAAGTTTTCAGGAAACTCAGTTGATTTGATTTCAATGCAAAATCAAGTTATGCTTTTTTAATTTTCAAAGATGTTGTGGATTGTTTTGATATGAATCTAATTGTCTCGTGTCTCTTCTGTTTTCTGAATCCGGCTGACAGCCGTCCGGACCACAGAGAGAGCAGCTTTATCTCCGAACTCCTTCTCATGGTGCTCCAGCAGAATCCCCTACAACACACACACATGAGATCACAGAACAGCTATAACATCATTCACTCGATCATCCTGACCACATGCCAGGAGCCTCATCAGCCATAAAAGCCAAAAAACATATTTTTTATATGTTTGGACATTTTAAAATCATGTACCATGAAGATGTTTGTTGTACATTACCTGATTCTCTGGTCCAATCACATAAAGGCCTCCTAAAACAAACCCCTCCCCCTTCCTGTTGCCATGGTAACCTCTCCTCCACACCTGCAGCAGGTTCCTCCAAACCCCAAAGCGAGCGAATCCCAAACTCCTCATCGTCCTCCGCTTCACACCATAGAAACTCATCTGAAACAGCCAAGAAATCTGTATTTATTTATTTTATGTTATACTTTACAATAATATAATAACATCTTGAAACACTGCTTGACCAGTCAAATTAAACCAGAATTAAATAGTGGTTATTTATGCACTCATTTATTTATTTTAAAGATATTTTACAATAACATAACAATGGTACTGGTGACCCATGACCCCATATACAGCCATTCATTCTCTTTTTTAATAATTTAATATCATGTCAGCAGCCACAGTAATTTTCATAGTGAGAAATA
>NW_015523413.1:0-1300 GCF_001515645.1 Sinocyclocheilus grahami
ATTTTTTTTTTTTTTTTTTTTTTTTTTTTGTAGTACAAAAGAAAATGACAGCATTAATAGTCAAGCCATACTGTGTTTTTGCTTTACAGCTACAAGCCTCCCAACACAGAAACTAACCCCACATTGGAAGATCCTACACCGGATTACATGAACTTGCTCGGCATGGTCTTCAGTATGTGTGGCCTGATGCTCAAGGTGACTTGACCCTCATCTACATAAACACCTGTGTTTACAGCTAACATTGATGCTTACTTAATGATTGTCATTGTTTATGTCTAAAACATGAGCAGATTGATGCTCAGCTATGATTTAACGTTCAAACTGTTGTGTATTTGTGTTTTTGGCAGCTTAAATGGTGCGCATGGATTGCTGTGTATTGTTCGTTCATCAGTTTTGCCAATTCACGAAGCTCAGAGGACACCAAACAAATGATGAGCAGCTTCATGTGAGTTGCTTATGCTTGTTTGTTATTCTCCTACTGAATACAAATGTTGGATGATTCCATTATTATTGAATCTTTTATAGAAGTACTAAAATGTAATCTACCTAAAGAAATCCTTCAAATGTAATGCTTCTGGACTGCCAAATTAAACATGCGTTCATTCCTTCAGGCTGTCCATATCGGCAGTCGTGATGTCTTATTTGCAGAACCCACAGCCCATGTCGCCACCGTGGTAACAAATAATCCAAACCCAGTAAGCCATCTCAGCAGGGATGGCATGAAAACCAGTTGATCCACCCACAGTCCTGGAACGCAGGGACGTACACTCATCAGCCCAGCTGGCCAATCAGAGGCTGACAAATTGACAGATGTAGCTCCTGTACGATCGTTTCAAGTTTTCTCTGTGCTCACCGGTTGTTTTTATGTATGTTATCACACTATGCTAAAATATTCATATGCTGTGAATGATTTTGAGAAATAAATGAGCGATTTTGTGCACTGCTTCAAACATTTCTTTGTGGCTGTAATTTTCATATATACACAAGTAATTAGTGCTAATTAGGACACTTTGAAGTGCAAAACTAGAGATTGATGTTAATGTATTCATCCTGCTGCTGCTGCTTCTGACTAAATGTGCGGATGGAAGTTTAAAAAAGCCTTTTATTCTGAAAGATTTAGTTTTTCTGAGAAGATACTGCTGCAAACTGATAAACAGTACTGTACAGGCATGCCAGATGTGTTCCTCTCAGTGTGTCCAAGATGGATTCTGCACAGGCCTGGAGGATTTAAGGAACAACTGGCAACTCAGCTGTTTTTTTTGGAAGTAATATTTTTCTTATTAATAGGAGCAATGTGGGG
>NW_015523414.1:0-1300 GCF_001515645.1 Sinocyclocheilus grahami
TATTTTATTTCAAAGCATATTCCTGCTTAAAAGGCTAAATAAAAATTGTCCATATCTTAGCATATTACTAGGGACATCCTGTGGTAGCTATATGATCTAGTACTGTACTTATAGTTGTATTTGATCATACTTTTTTGAACCGAGCTTTATCAGCGGGATACATATCAGGGTGAAAATATGCTATTGGTTAACTACTCAAAAATATATGTAGAAAGTTACCATATGTTGATGTAGCCGCTTGTCTGCAGGTCACATGAACTGTCTTTGAAGAGAGAGCTGATGACACTAGCAGGAGTCTGACCTTTCCAACCACATAACGTTCTGGTTCATTTAAAAAAGTTTGTTTAAACAACAACTTGTCTGGGCATATGACATATACGACCCATGTCACCATGATATGCGTTCATTGGATACCCGCTGACTTTCGGAGTTGTAAACTATGCTTGAATGACAACACATGCTGTGAGGTCTTTATAAAGTGCGACTTCTGGGGCTCAATGGGTCTCCTGAGAATATTTAATTGCACATAAAAAGCAAAGATTAAGCTAAATGAAAAAGCAGATACATCTCTCTACCACATCAGGCTCCTGATGTCCTGCGGTTGAAAATACCTACACTGTTCAAATGTTGTGTACAGTATGTTACATTTAAACTTACATTTGAATGTCTTGTGTATATGACACTGTGTATGTATATGATGTATATGATTTAACTTTTCTTATTTCTACAAAGCATTAATGCCACTTTTGTCATAACTACACCGGATAACACATCGCTTTTCCATGAGGTGTTTAACATTCACCAGGTAGGCCTGCATGTCTTAATTCCAGCTTCACTATTAAAACCAGTATGTGTTAAATATGTTTTATGTTATTAATATGTTTTTAAACATGCAATATCCAGGTTTCCAGATGAAGCTCCATACTAAAAAAAGAAAGGAACATGTGAGTATACTTCAAAATGTTTTATTCAATATTTTTGCAAGAGTACCAAGGTTTTGTGCGTTTTTAAAAAAGGCTTTTTCTAGTGCTTTAGATGCATCAGTATCCTGATTTTCAACAACCAAGATGAAATTAAATAATTGTATCACCTTTGTTTCTACTGTTTATTTCCGTTTTCTTAGGTTATTATTTTTTGACTCACAGACATAGATATAGAATAAACCTTATTCTCTATGCCTTTCCCCTATACAGACCCTGCAGATAAAATCCAAACATAATCTTTGTAAGAATTATGTAAAGCACATGTAAATTCAGGAGGCCTACACTCTTAAAAATAAAGGTGCTTCAAAAGGTTCTTC
>NW_015523415.1:0-1300 GCF_001515645.1 Sinocyclocheilus grahami
AAAAAAAAAAAAAAAAAAAAAATATATATATATATATATATATAGATATATATATACTAAAATACATAGATTTAGATTGTAGTTATAAAATAAAATATAAAATGCTAATTTTTAAATAACTTTTTATACACATACAAGTATAAAATATACACAGATTTAGATTGTATTTATAAAATCTACCTGAATACCTTATAAAATAACCTTTATAATATAGTAAAAGTAAAAAAAAACTTTGTTTTTGAATAATAAATTCTCTATGGAATCATGTCATAAGTAAAAAGACTTTTGTTTTCATTTATATGTAAATATAAACTACATTAATGCATCAAAACCATGAACACACATCATTATGCTGTCATGTAGGATAATGCATTTTATGGTGTAAAATGACCTTAATACTTTAATGGATCAAACAACACTTGAAAAACACATAAATTTGTATATGTAGGAAAAACATAATATTTTATCTCTATGAACTAGGGGTTTAAAGGGTAACGCACACAAGGGATGAAAGCACTTGAACTGCAACGTTTCCACTCCAATAAGGAAAACATTTAGTTACTAAGTGGAACAGTCAGACCAAAACATCTGGCAGCCCATGGAAACCAAACCTGACTGTCTGCCAAAGGAACAAAAATCCCCAAAATATGTTTATATGCACGTGCCAAAGAATTCTGTACTTAGATATGACAGCTCAACGCTGACAGGGTACAGATTACTGTTTGACAGGCCATCTGTGATACAACACAGATAGGTGCATAGCTGTTTTATCCAACCTTAACGCTAAAGATATGTGATCTGAAACAGTCACTCGTGAGCGCAGGCATTTCAGCACCATGACAGAGGAAAGCGCCCTCCTTCCTGCTGCAGCATCACACAAATGCGCATTGTCATCCGAGCTTTACCACTGTTTGAGTGCGCAAGCGAAACACTTCACCAAACTCTACAGCGTGAAAGCTTAACAACAGTTCACAATCCCTGCCCCACTAGCAGTTTCATAGATTTGACAGTAAAAAAAATCCTTGCCAGGAGAGAGGGGGACAAAACCCTAATAGGAAACAGTGTTACGTGGCACTGAGAGGAACAGTCATACCTTATCCTTTGCGGCTACAGCGGGTAGTGAAGGCAGCAGAGCCCGACAGCCTATTCCATTTATCGGGGCTTTCCTCCCTCTATATCTGCACATTTCTGAATAATAATAATACAACACCGCTCCTCCGGCCGCGACGCCCACAGCAACCGCTATTCCTCGGCGTCTGCATCGGTTAGCCTTCACGGGAGAACCAAAAAGCGCATTCCG
>NW_015523416.1:0-1300 GCF_001515645.1 Sinocyclocheilus grahami
ATTTCAGTCAAACAGCACTCCAAATTAGAGATGACAAGTTACAGTCAAATAATGGACTGCCCACAGTGAGTATAGATCATCCACAATACACCAGCCAGGATATATTAAAAACAAACTTCCATCCAAGTCTTTATTTCTGTCCAGAACCTACTGCCACGTGCACTCTGGGAAACATTTACCAAAGCCCAAAATAAGATGGTATGTGCAATAAAATATCAATCAACGACTGGTGCATGAAAAACACCTCGCCTAGTCAGTCTCTACTGTTTTCCCTGGCTAAAACCCATAATTCCATGCTGAAGCTGTAGTAGATCAGGCCCTCAGAGTGTTTCCCCATCTGTAGATGCTGTACAGACCAGCAAAGGACGTTTGGCTACAGCATTTACAGAAGATGCCTCTGCCTTAGGTCAAGCTAGCTCAAACCCCCAAATATGTTTCTAATAGAAAAAGGAAAAGTCTATGACTGGTCCATTGCACTTGGTGTAGGTCCCGTCTGAACTGGAACAGGTAACTGGTGGAAATGTTCAATCGCTTGGGCGACCTTCTCTGGGCAGATGTTGTAAACTGGATGAGTTGGTGCCTGGATAGAAGAAATATGAGAACATTTAGTTAGTATTAGTACATTAATCTCAATTTGAGTTGGTTCAACTGAATTTTCAGTATCTCTCACCAGTCTGTTCTCGTCCCGACCGAGGATCAGCTCGTTGTGGAGGTCTTTGTTTCCAAAATGCTGTGCTACTGAGAGTCCGCTCAGACAGTAGCACGTGTGGTAGAAATCTCTAGACCTGTGGGGAATCAGTGAGGAACTATTATGAAAGTCTAGTTTAGTCTGCATAGTTAGTAAAAACACAGATTTTTTCAGATTTTAAAGTTTAGTTTGATCCACAAGGTTAAATAAGACAGATGTAAAGGCCTACAACAGGCCAATGGTTTTTCCATGACCTTTCCAGGTAGATGTTTGTGGTTTTGTTCGTTACGGCAATAGGATATTTACAAATCATTAAAAGTCCTGTTTGGGATTCATTCAAAAGAATGATTCACTCACAAATTTGACATCACGACAGAGTTTCACTCCACACAAACTCTAGAGGAGCATTCATCTAGCTGATGAAATGTTTTAGAGCAGAGCAGAACTAGAAAATGCATTTTCATGATAAAAATTTACATGCCTTATGACTGAAGTATATAATAATCTAAACTTCATAAATACATTTTCTCCTCCAAGAAAATACAACAAAATTAGTATATACTTAATTTTACTGGTATCATGATTTATGATTTATAAAACAAGCTAAAAAAA
>NW_015523417.1:0-1300 GCF_001515645.1 Sinocyclocheilus grahami
ATACCGATATGGTGGCCGATATATCGTGCATCCCTAAAAAAAATGAATTAGCCGGTATGACTTAATAAACTCAATCAGTTCGAATCCCATTTTCCAACTGCTTTTGTGTTTCACATAGAAAAAAAAAGTCATAATAGTTTAAATAGAAATGACTGAATGCTGAGAAACTGTCAAAGTCATGATGCAAGTCTTCTGAAGCACTATAATAGCTTGACTATTTATTTTGGGGTAGCCTAAACTATAGCCTACCTTTAATCATAATAATAGACTACATCTAACATAAATAAAAATAAAAATTAGCCATGATTTGCGTTCAAAACAACTCAAGTTCCAATCCCGATTCGACATACGTTTATGAAAACAGCAAATAAAAAATGATGTTAAATGTCAAAATTAAGTCTTCCGGAGGTCTACAATATCATGACAACGAGATTGCATTTTTGTGGTAAAATATTGCTTTAATGAAAACGACAGATTACCTCTAACATGCTTGAATTTTTTTTTTTTTTTTTTTTTTTACAAATTAGCGGAAAGATTTGCGTTCCAGGCGACTCAAGTTCGAATCCCGACTCCACACGCGTTTTTATAAACCAAGCAAAACAGCATAAAAACTTGACATTAGTAGCTGATCACTAGGAAGAAAATTTGCCGTTTTATCCATAAATCCTTTTTTGTTTCACGAATAAATAAGTCAAAATAGTTTGAATGAGCATGACGCCTCAATCTTACCTTGATCGCCCTTGAACTTTGGCGCGGCTGTCAGCTGTCATCGGTCTCGCTACCGATACGTCAAAACAGCCTCAACAACAACAGCTTCAGCAGCGCCTCTCCAGACTTAAAGCACTGCTTATAGGTCCCTGCATAACTTCTGTCCCGTTACCCCCTTAAAATCCTGCAACTCCCACCATATTTCCCAGAGTCCTGCCCCTGTCAACAGACGCTCCTCTGTTTCTATTCAACCGAGAGGACACGGCAGCCCCGCATTTTCAAGTCATGACACGATGAGTTACAGTCTGTGCCAGCCCTCCCATCCTCACACTGGATTCATCGACTCTTCACACTCCGGTTTGACGGTGGAATGCGAATTTGCATGTCGCCCCCGAGTAGAAAAGTCTCAACATAACAGTGAATGTGCTCAAATCCCACGTAATACCATGCGAGACAGTTGTTTATTTGAGTGGGAAAATGCATATTAAAAACTCAAACGCAGCATAATGTAAATACGGTTGGGATGTGTTAAGAAAATGTTGATAGGCATGCCAATGATGATCATTTAAGTACATTATCTCGGATTTTAGAT
>NW_015523418.1:0-1300 GCF_001515645.1 Sinocyclocheilus grahami
TTTTTTCCAAACCCCTAGATTGCCAGATTCCCGATCTGAACATGAAAGGACGTATTGTCAGTTTTTCCCCGTTAATGAGTTTGCTTCGGGGGACTTATTTCTGTCTGGATTGCCTCAGAGGCCCTTCTATGTGTAGAAATGTAATGTGGGACCGAAGGTTTCATTTTGTTTAGGTTGAAAGGGCTTTGGGAGGCCGGGCACAAATGAAACAACTGGCCTAATTCGATCCTCTGAGGATTCTTGTTAGTTTTCTTCCTTTAGCCATATCCAGACTTGAATAAAACATATAAACCTTGAATGCAGTCAGATAAGAGTGTGTGTGAGAGAACCTGATTCTTGAACACAACTTCCTATCGGATCCAGAAAATTGATAGGTGCCCTCTGGCTGGCTGGCAGTGGTCTGCTGCATGGTTTCATTAAGCTTTTTATATGGTATAAACCTGTCACATTTACAATTCTCCAACCACGTGTTCTCCTGTAGATAATGACTGCTTAAAATACATACTCATCTGCAGGCTTGTAATTAAATCATTTGAGAGGGTGAGCAGTGAGCTGTGATGGTGCGCCAGATGCTGTTTTCTTTCAAATGATGCTAATATTGGGTGCATGGCAAATGCTGGAACATGAAATGCTGGAACTTTTTCCGCTAGCACATGGACACACAATGAAGAATTCAGTGCGAACAGAGGAGAATAGAGTGTGTATGTTCTAAGTGTGTGGTGGAAGTAAAACATTTAATCGCTTTATAGATTTTTGTATGGATTCGGGGGTTGTTTATGTGGAGACTGGGTCTCTGCCTATTCCCATTCATGGGCCTAGTGGGTCTGTGTAAAGTTGTTCAGGGAGTTCATCATTTACAGTCGTCTCCTTTTAGGTTCCATTGATATTCTGGTTGAAAAACTTTAAGTCTGGTCTCTATATTGTCTTGCTCGTGGGTCTGGGATCATTTGGAGTTGTGAGTTTGAAGTTGTGAAAGAGTTTGCTGGGGTGGTGTAGTAATTTGAATAATGGATCTATGTAATGGTCTAATCCACTTAAAAGGGGCGTTCACACAGGATGTGTTCTTCTGTTCTGTGCAATTTTCTGATTGTTGGTCTACATAAACATGCAGCACATAGATGTATTTAGCTGTTACAGTGTGAACATGTCCTTTATGAACCCCTTATATAGTATTAATACAGCCTTAAGCATCTCATGAAAAAAGGAATTAAAAATGTGAGTTAACTTTAAAGCTATTATGCTAGTGTGCCTGCTAAAAGTTGACAATGTGCACTTAAAAATTTAAATCTGAATTTACATT
>NW_015523419.1:0-1299 GCF_001515645.1 Sinocyclocheilus grahami
GTAAGCAAATCTTTCTTTTAAGATGGTTATTTTCAATTTGCTGAGCTGACTCATAAATGAATAAATAGTTTTTTAGCTAATTGATTTAATAATGAATTAAACATGAAATAATATAGTAATAATTAATAGAATAATCCTTATCTAGTAATCACAAACTACTTGAAAATTCATAGAAATTCATTAGTTAAAAGAGTGCAAGAACCCTTTTATGTCTAGAGGAATATTATGCCTGTTATGGTCAGATACATGAGCATTTTTGATGACTATGTTTCATCTTAGCAGGCCGATACGTCACACATGTACACTCCAGCAGGTGCCTACATTTCTTTGTGTGTCAATGTGTAAATGTACCAACACAAACCATCAATGGTCTGATTCTGCTGAGTCATTGGATTTTCACACATCCTCACACATTCACATTTAGAAGCGCACATGGTAACTGTGTTTGAGCCAGGCCTGACATGCTGGAGAAATACTGTCGAGAGCAGCATGAATAATTCTTTTTTTTAAATTTTTTTTTTTAAGTATCTTCTTTTTTTCTTTCTCATTTGACAGCCGGTTTCTCAGGTGCTTCAGAATGAAGATTGTCCCTCAATGATTGTGCCAAGCAGACCATGTAAGTTTTTTCAGAGAATAATTTTGTGAGGAATTTATAATCAAAACAATGCTTTCAGTGCTGGTATTTTTCTTTATAATTGCCTGTCTTGGTGCCAAATTTTAGATAAAATGTATATACATAATGTCAACATTAAGAATGTATAAAAATTCCTGCAATTCCAATAGAATTCCAATAGAAGTTTAAGGAATTAGTGAGTGTCTAGTCAAAGAAACCCCAACATTTATGGGCATAAGTGAGTTCAATTGAATTCATGTTTGAATTTGTTTGTGTAATTCAAAAGATACTAATGAAAGATTGCATGAAGGTATGTGAATATCAATAGAAATGTGTATATCAGGAGATCATGAGTTTCAGTTCAGGCCACTAGATCTCTTTAAAGCCATCATATCTGTTTAATGTAAACATTGTGAATAATATAAGAGATAGAAAGAGAGAAAATGTCCCTGCCAAGGCTGAGAAGGTCACCGCATTCTCTCCATATCAGCAGAGGAGGCACAGAATGATACGAAACCCTTGGATAGCTGCTGCTTATCACTTCTCAGGAAATTAGGCCTTGAAGATAAACGAGCAGACAGACACAAAGAATGTCCTCGACAGCTTATAAATACTTAAAAATTAAGTGGGATTTTTTTTTTTTCGTTATTCTTTGCTGTTCCATCAGTTCTCCAGAGGTGCTTTCC
>NW_015523420.1:0-1298 GCF_001515645.1 Sinocyclocheilus grahami
TATTCAGCTGTTCTGTCAGTGAACTGATATTTGCAGTTGCCAAAGCAGATATTGTCTCGGAGCCATTTCTAAAGATAGAAATGAACTCTGCAGCAGGCTACCTGCACAGCAGCTTGATATGTTAAATAAAACATGTTTACATTTTTACTTTGCTTCATATTATTATTATTATTATAATGACATGATTTGTGCATGAACACTTTAAGTACTTGCACATGTTGTCGTCTAATCTTTTATAAAGCCTGTTAGCTTAGAAATGTGATTAGAACATTTTCAGTATGTTCTTGCTTTAGTTAGAAACCATATTATTTTCACACATTAACGCTTCTTTACATTACCATAAGTGAAAAAAAGGTCACCGTATGCTCAACAATAAGAACCAGAATAAATGCAGATGGAACGGGCTGAAAAAGAAGTTGTTCTTGGTGCCCTTTATACAAAGTCTGAAAATATATTTATTGACTGCTCTGCTGAGTGGAAAATAAATTAAGATATGCATACATGAATAATCAACTCATTTACTGAGTAATATTTTACCCTGAAAGCATTTAAATGAAGTTGACAACCTGTTTATGAATCGCCACCCATAGTTTATGAATTGAATGCATTAGTCTAATGAATAAGGGGAGGTGTGAATGGCTTTTCACTCGTTTTAAGGACTGGCTACTTCAATAATGGCTAGAGTAAATCAGTTTATTTCCCTCTCAGTTGTCAGAATGCTCCAGAACCACTGTTAGTCTGTTTAACTGTTTTCAGAGGCAGTGTAACCTAAGAGCTATTGGGACAGATAAACAAATCATGAAAGAGTCCCTGCTGGACAGCGACGGACAATAACAATGCAAATGTCCTTGTCAAGTGTGTCTTGTGTCCAGCATACTCATACTCCTCCTCTCCGGGCCTGTTGACAAACACAAATAGGAAATAACCCTGCAATGGAGACTATAATAATAATAATAATCAATTGTACAGTGTAATTAATATAATATTTTAATCAATATTACAATATATTTGGGTGGCCTTATGGGGGCCGACATTGGGATCTCATGATGACCAACTGAATATTACTCATTTTAATCTTGGTAGCCTCTTGTTATTGGATATTTTTACTTCAGGAATAAGTTAATCATGTCTAACTGTGAATAGTGCAATTCTACAATCAGTGCAACATTATTGAATGCAGACCTTCACTACCGTTCAAAAGTTGGTATGATTATTAATGTTTTTACAGTAAGTCTCTGTGGCTTACCAAGGCTACATTTGTTTGATCAAAAATACAGTAATATTGTGAAATATTATTA
>NW_015523421.1:0-1298 GCF_001515645.1 Sinocyclocheilus grahami
GAGGAGCCAATGGCCCAAAGCTCACTTCAACTCTGAACAGGATTGGAGCAGATTGTCGAGTGGCCTTGCATCAAGCGGTTATCTTGTGTGGATGATGTTTACAATCCACTGCTGATGGGTGTTGGATGTGCAAGAATGGCAAGAAACGTTTTGTTTAATTGAAATATAAGGGATCATTTAGGAAGAATTTATATTCATGGGACTTTTTTGCTATGACCTTATGTGCCAATTTTCAGCTGAGGCAACAACAAAGAGCAAAATCCTGATTCAGCACACTAAATCTGAGCAAGCATTACAAAGCAAAATACTGAATGCAGATTTGAAGATGTTCAACAACCAGCAGATGGTCCTGAGTTTTTCAGTTTTAAAGATATATTTGCCCTAAAAATGAATATTGTCATCATTTATTCACCCTTATGTTGTTACAAACCTGTAGGACTGACTTTTTTCTGTGTAGCACCAAAAAAAATAGCTGTTTTCGTTAATAGAATGAACGTCAGTGGGGTTTACTGGTCACCACTGAGTTTCATTTTATGGACAAAAAAAACAAAACAAAACAGTGTGCAGGTTTGGAATGACATGAGGGTGACATAATTTCTTTAAGGACATAAAAGGACACATTTTTGCAGAGCATGTCTATGCTCGGTATTTTGAACACGTAATTGCCCTTGAAATATTTTACATCTCAGGCTGTTGTATGCTAGCACTCAAATGTTCCTACAGGGCCATTTTAGAGTGCACTTCGTATGATTTTATTAATGGGAGCTGCCTGGGCAGTTAATAAGAGAGTGTGCTACTAATTCAGGACAGTGATTCAGTCATTAATGAATGTTTGTTAGGGCAGGAGGGAGCAGGAGGACTTGTGGTTACTGTGTCACCTCTGTGTGAGGAGGCAGGTGGCCTGCAGCAGCTGGCCATCCATTTTGACATAACAGTCACTCCTGACACAGGGAAAAACACACACACATCAAGTGTTTCAAGTACTTTAATGTATATTGTATTCTGAAGCACAGTATAAAAAACTTAAATGATATATTTTAAAAAATAACTTAAATTAAAACACTCACAGATACCTCCAAGTTATTGGTGTTAATCTGGCACCTGGTGGTAATTTCCTTAATTATATGATGAACCCTATTTAACAGGCAACATTCCTCTAATTTTCACTGAGATTGCAAGATGGTGGGCTGCTCTAATGTGACTAAAACTCTGCAACAGCAGGTTGTCCAGATGAAGGCCAAAGGGATGACCCGTTCAGCCACTAGGGAAGTTGGCAGTTCCAAATATGTGATTTCTTG
>NW_015523422.1:0-1298 GCF_001515645.1 Sinocyclocheilus grahami
AGAGCTTGTAACACTCCAAAGAGAAAGGAACACTTGAAATCTCATAATATGACCGCTTTAAAGAGAAAATAACAAATGAAATAAAGAAGAAATGAAAATGAAAAACTGCATATTGTTAATACACAATGTGATAGTCTTAAAATGTATATTTTATATATACTGTACATTAGTTTTTTTGATGATGATAAATAAATCCAGAGATGATTTGATTATGTGTAAAGAGCATCTACAACATATAAAATGTAACATTACTTTAATTTCAGACATTATTGAAACAGGACTTCACTGAAGAAGCTCACTGATCACCCTAACAACTGGACTAAACCTCTAAAAATGTTTTTATCGAGTATTTGTGTAACACTTTTACAATACTTCAAATCAGCTGTACAGAAAGTCATACTGTAAGGTCTACTGCCTTTAACACAGAGCAAGTTTTAGGGCTGGGTGATATGATGATACTGTACATAACAATGATATAAGTGATCATCCAGATTCAGATATAACACACACACACATCAGAACATCGCCTGAACTTTAGTTGTGTAATTGAATTGAATCAGTTCACTGACTTTACCATTGCAGATCATACTGTATGAACAATTTCCATTCGGAATGCTTTCAACAGACTCCGACATTAAAAATCCCACTGTGAGCAGCAGCATTAAATTACTAACTGAACATTCAGAGCTCAAATGATCTGAAATGCTCTTTAAAATAAATACGTTGCATTGAATAAATGTTAAATAAAAAGTGAATTAAATAAAATATCAGACATGCGTCACTGCAGCACTGATAAATGTGCTAGACAGCACTAAAAATACAATGTAACTCCAGTCATCGTTGATGGTTTTGATTTGACTGGTTTCAGCCACTAGCTGTAGGCTTTATGTTTTTGGGGGGAAATATAAACAGTCACAGCGCTCTCTAGTGTCTGAGGATATTTATTGTACTTCTAAAATACACAGGAGCATCACTTTGATGGTCCTCTGAACACAGAAGCAACTGTATCCAACATCAGCGTTACCAAGGCAACCGCAGCATCCACATACAGCCTGACGACACGGTGCACAACAAATAAATAAACAGATCTGTGTCTTTGTGAACGGCCTTTTGAAGAAGCATTTAATTACACTATTACAGTACTATTAAACACTAATTTCTGACAGATTACGTCCTGATTGTGCCACTGAAACACACTTTTTGTGAAGCTTCTCGAAAACAATATGCATTGTGAAAAGAGCTATACAAATAAATCTGAATCGAATTGCATTATTAAAGCGCAAGATGTAAGACTTTCA
>NW_015523423.1:0-511 GCF_001515645.1 Sinocyclocheilus grahami
TTAAAAGTCCTAATTGAACTATGGCCTAATCCTGGCTTAGTCTAATTCCTGTCTGTGAAACCAGGCCTTAATGTTTTAAAACAACAAGTGGGGAAATTTTTTTCTCTTGCATTTCTTGTACTGAATACTGTTTACTGCTAAGACAAGGGCACCCAAAGTGGAAAGACAGTATTTAAATCAATCAATCACTAAATGTATAGGCAACAGTTTGTTAAAACAGATAATAGGCTAGAAGAATAAGATGATGAGCACAGAATATGAATGCACAGCGCTTAACATGCAAATTTAGCACATTTATTCTGGGCTCATCTGCTTGCCTACATTGCATCATCAAGGTGTAGCTAATGTGATCATGCATTAAGCTACATTAAGCATAATGATCATCTAAAAAAGGGTTCTTCATGTGGTGACATCTAAATTAATTTAAAATGTAAAATAAAATAAAAAGTTAAAATATTGGTGTAACCTATATACAGTATATTAGGTTACAACAATAAAACTAAATATAAGG
>NW_015523423.1:19087-20385 GCF_001515645.1 Sinocyclocheilus grahami
AATGTAGAGGAAACACTGTAGGATTGGCTGTCTCAATGTGTGTGTATGCCAGTTCACCTTATTATTTGCATGTGGACCATGTATGGCACTAAATACATTTCTCCAGTAATGCATAATGATTGACCACCTTAATCCGCCCCTGGTCGTCGGCCAACTTCATTGTCGCATTTGAATCATGACTTCAGACACCGGTCATGCTGAGGCGTTCCCCAAAGTGTCCACTAGAGGACGCAGTGTCTCACTCCCCTTCTCGGGGAAAATGATACATTAACTATGCAACCCGAGATGTTTTGATCGAGTAACTTACTGTGCTGCTTGAGCGGCCTATTGTTTTAGACAGTTCAGTCCAATTTGGTGAACTGGTTCATCTAGTTCATTAAAAATAACTGGTTTAAAAGAATGATTAGTTCATCACTCTGGACCGTTTGCATGCAACTATGGATTACAGGGAATAACGTTGTAAAAATATTTAGCTATATGTCAGTGTTATTATTCAAATGTTATTTTCGTAAATTGTTACCAAATAAAAAGTCCTGCACTGAAACATTCATATGAAGAACATCCTCTGTTATCTTCTTACTAGGTTCAAATAAATACATTTTATCTGTATGCAAATTTCAATTTTGTGACTACTGATTAATTACAGATTTCAAATAGCAAAGTGTGGTGATGAAATTAAGGACCTACAGTATGACATTTAAGTTACTTTGCCAATTTGTCAATTAATAGTCTAAATCATGATATTACAAAAAAGTGGCTATAAATTACATAATGGGTCTGTCGTGTGTTAGACGAGATAAACAGTATTTCTGTTGCAAGTTATTTGCTGTAAGAGCGTTTTATATGCTGTAAGCATCTGAGGACCCCCGCAAAGAGCGAGATGGGGCCCCTCCCACCAGCAGTGATGTCATGTATGAAACTTTATTGTGCACTTGCTGCAACATACTACTGAGTCTGTCTCCCACATTTAACAGTAATGAATATGGTGAATTATCATTGCATTTATGCATTTGATGTTTGATGCAGTATAACATATATGCTACAATATGTGTAGTGATTTTCACTACACATAACGCGAAAAACTCAACATAGCTTAGCCCTGGTTTCATAGACAAGGCTTATGCATAGTCCCAGACTAAAATGTAAGTCTGAGCTGTTTCAAATAAAAGAAAGAAACACACACTGAATGATCTTAAAATATATCAATGATTTTGTTTTGTCTCAAGATGGACTCCAGTAATGGGTTTTCTAAGGCACGTTTATAAAAATTACTTAAAAGTCCTAATTGAACTATGGCC
>NW_015523424.1:0-1298 GCF_001515645.1 Sinocyclocheilus grahami
AAAAAAAAAAAAATAGATGTTTGGGCTTGACATAGACAATTGATCTTAGGATTCACCACTCTACATGACTTTTTACTACTGCTATATAAAATTGACTTTATACTATTTGAAACAATTTATTTAAAATCTAAAATCATATCAAAAATATTAAATAATTAGGAACTATTTGTATTTTATTATAATTATTTTTTTATATTTAAATAAATTATTCATTGTATATTGTTTTAGAACAATTTATGAAGTAAACTTTCAGCTAAATTACAAAGAAATAAAACATAAAAAAAACTTTTCAAATATATTTTTCGAAAATTATTTAAAATAATTACTTTTGTGTATAATTCTGCAAAATAAATAAATAAAAAGTGTGCCATTTTGCTGATTAATCACTAAACTCTGGGGTAAAATGCACCATATTAAAGCGCTCCAATTAAAAATCTTTGTGTGAAGGCAGACCATGTGGGGTCCACTTAGACACTAAGAGGCTGTGATTAAAGGGAAGCTCTACTTCTGAGTCACCCGCTGCTCAAAGGGTTTACTGGAAGTCAGGGGAGAGCCCTTCCAAGAAATCATGTGACCCATAAGTGAACCACAATAGCGAGGGCTCATGGGAATAAGACACTGGGACACCTCCCACTAACAGGATACAGTATCAGCTGCATCATGGGGGGCATCACTGTCGGAGCACTGGAAGGAAATGGTTAGTTAAGCTTTGAACATCTACCGGAGCTCCTAATGATGATCAAAAGGAACTGCTGCCTGTGTGAAGGTGAAGGTTCGGACATGCGGGTCCAGTATGAGATGAAATCCTGACCTGTGCGCTCTGTGCCTGCTCCAGCATCTCCTCAAATTCCTCATAGTCTTCATCATCAGGATCTGCTCCAGACAGCCGTGCCGCCCGTGCCATGAAGTAAGGAGGCAGCTCTCCAATAGCTGTGCCCGCACCCTGCAAACAGTCACAAATGATGAGCCTAATGGGGACAACATGTGATTCATCATAAAGGTTTTTGAGAACATAGGCATACATGCAATAGACTTTCACAGCATATCATAGTTCAAGCTTGAGATATGAATTTATATGGCAAAAGATGCCAAAAAGGATCAAAACATTAGATTGACTTGTGATAATCAAATGCAAAGGATTTGCATAAACAGAAGTTTTAAATAATGCAAACTTAAATTAAAAAGCTGATGCAAAGCATTGTTAGCAAATGTTTATAACAAAATTATTTGATAATTAAAAAAAAGATAAAAATCTAAAATTGTGTGGGGGAAAAAAAACAAATATTTATTTATATATA
>NW_015523425.1:0-1298 GCF_001515645.1 Sinocyclocheilus grahami
ATATATATATACATATGTTTATTTGGTGTGTTCGTGGGGTTTTGGGGACAGGCGGAGTGATATGATGCACTGCACAGGGTTGGCTCTGATCAAATGTTTCGAGATCAAAATAATGACACAAATAGGATTCAAAATAACACATCGCTCGATTTGTATTAATATTTTTTTATTGAAATAATGCACTTTTGGAAACACTGAGGGAAAACAATGCGTTTTGGCACTATAGGAAAAGAAGAATGGCTCAATTTAATAACTAGGTCACGCAGGGACACAGCAACAACATTCAGTGCGACACCAAGCGCTACATCACACTCCTCTCATTTCCCAAAACAAGACATAAAAAACGGCAATGTTCAGGAAGTCCAGTGTAATTAAATTATGGCAAGCTTTGTTCGATAAACAAAGCAAATAATACTCTCTCGAGAGCATCAGGAAGTAAAAATGTTGATCTCTGTCCAGTGTTTAATGTCCTTCCTGAGACTTGTTTCTTGGACACCAGTCTATTGCATTACAACATTTTGGTACATAATAAGATTTAGTCACCCAATTATTATAATGGATTCTGGCAACGTCGAAATCAGACCCCGTGTTACCACAGCTATTGCATAATGATGCTCCTCATTTCCTTCTCAGGTTGCTCTGTTTTTTTAATGCACAAAATGGTGGTGAAGTTATCCAAAGCTGAACTCCAGCACATACTGCAACCAATGACTCTGTTCAGTTTCTACCTTCTTTAGAAACTATCTTTGGAGATACCTATCAAAACAAGAAATGATTTCAAAATGATTATAATTTATTCAAAACAAAATGTAAAGACATATGCAACCTATAATCATAGTAGGCCTATATATATTCAGGGTGCCCACAGAACGTATTGGGACATAATGTAATTTCATTAGATGACAAAACACCAAATAAAGTGGCATCTGCATATAAATACATTTCTAAAACCAACGTCTGCCATTTTTGCAATGACATTTCATTTTCCTAGTTCATGTTAACATGTTCTACTAATATCTGACTACCAGAAATCACTCAAAATAATATTAAATCTTTTGTTGAATAATTTCAAACATCTATTTGTGAACTGTTTCACTTGAAATATGTTTTTTTATGACACTTGCTTTGATTTTTGTAATTTAACTCAATTAAATTCAGACATTTCAGTGTTTTAAAATTTTTGGCCAAAAGTATGTTTAACCCTGTAAAGCCTGTCATATGAAATAATAGTCAGAAAATCATTTGTTTGTTTTAAAGGAACAGTTTATTGAACCTTTAGACAACTTTTTTTTTTTTTT
>NW_015523426.1:0-1298 GCF_001515645.1 Sinocyclocheilus grahami
CTAAAACTGAATTAATTTCACATAATCCTGGAATTCAGAGCTAGACTGATGTCTTGGGTAAAACGCTGTAGTTCCTGGAGCCCATCTTCGGTCCGTGTGATCTTATAACCTGGCCTCGTTTTATTGTCTTTTTGGAGTATAGCATATTTGGTGCGTTATGAAAAGAAATAGGGCATATTTGACATTTCCCTTATCACAAAGTACAAATCCCGAAGATTTCCCTGCATCACCCTCAAACAAAAACACTAACCAGACAAAAGGAGAGTGGGACGGTGCATCAACACTCATCCCTTTGTGTATATGTCATGTTTGGAGGGTTTACCTCGCAGTCCAAAAACCAACGCTAAGAGGGCAGCCTTGGGCATTTTGCATCCGTTCTTTTGTCGTTTTTGAGGTGTTTGCTGAGGAAGCATCACTACTACGATTGCTCAGGTCTCAAATTGTGTCTTGTTGAGGAGTCTTGTCTTGCTCTAATACCTTTTAAGCGATTTGGCTTATTATTTTTACCTGATGATGATCAAACGAGCAAAAAGAAAACCCACCCACCAAGTCCAGTTCAACATAGGCATGCATCAAAAAAACAAAAGTTAAAAACTTTAGTTATGGCTGTACTTTAGTCATAATTTCACCATGTTTTGCAGTACAGCTTGTCTGTATGTGGTAGTGAAATCGTGCCGGTGTTGATTTGCGCGTGCGTCTACCCTGCTCTCTGTTGTGCTGCCCTGATCAGAGGTCAGAGGTCACTGGAATTGTGTCATAGCAACCCGGAGCACGTTTTGTGCGAGACTTGAAGCTTCAGGGCTATTAAATGCAATGCAGTGTGAAGCGAGATTAGCTGTGCTGTGTCTGAGACAAACAAATACAATGACTGGATGAACAGAAGAAGTCAAGAAGAGACCGAGACAGACATATCAGACCGAACCTTTAAGAAATCAATTCATGAACAATATCCACAGCAGAAGCAAAAATGCCAAATCTAAGGACAGAAGTGAGATTAAATATAGTCTCCTGTGATTTATCTCCCAAGTAAAAGATCTTAGATCTCAATCGTGTCTCACACTGTGCTCATTCTCGCGTTCTTCTTGGTCGTGTTCTCCTCATAGTTTTAGAAGAAACAAGTTTAAATGAAGAAAGCCAGAAAAGGGTGTTTGGCGGGCAGAAGGGCGAGCTATTTCGAGCGATGCTTCATAGTGCTCTCGCCTCAGTTAATTAAATGGTGGTTCTACAATTTAGAAAGGCATTGACCGCGTAAAGCAAACCTGTGTCATGAAACACAGCGATGATGAGATCCATAAAAG
>NW_015523427.1:0-1298 GCF_001515645.1 Sinocyclocheilus grahami
CATTTTCTCTATGTCTGTGTTATTTATGGCTTTATGTTAATTTGGATGGTTATCTATTTATTTATATACGTCTGGCACTGTAACCCAGTTTTTGTATTTGTGTGCGCTTGCTGTAAGGGGAACGAATGATATGATATTTTAACAGCAACAGCGTCGCCTATTTTTCTTTATTCTAATATTTTTCATGTTTTAAACGTACGTTTCTCTTCTTCCCTCCATCTTTCTGAATTTATTTCTCTTTTTCTCTCTCCCCGCTTCTCTCCCTCGTTACCCGATGCGCAAAGTCGGGTGTTGCCCCTTCCACAGCGAATGTACATGAGTGACAGATGTGTCATCCAATCAGAGCACAGTGGGCGGAGTTAAGCTGCCTCTTCGTGAAATAAAATCGCTGCCTTCACATCACACAAAGCACAACACTGCACATACAAGCTAGGAGTAATGTACAACTGGATAATGAATAGAAGTTAATCACTCATTCTTTCATATATATATATTTTTCAAGTTGTCCCACTTCTTTTTTCAGGCCTATTCACAAATGGACCAGTGCAGATATGTCAGCCATTCACCATAGCTGTTTGCTAAAGCAGCTGGACCAGCAACGACAGCAGGAATTGTTCTGTGACTGCAACGTGCTGGTGGAGGGTCAGATTTTCCATGCACATCGTAACGTCTTGTACGGCAGCAGTGGGTATTTCAGGATGTTGCTGTCTCAAGGAGCTAAAGACACTCTAGAGTCTGTAAGTGCTTCTTTTGATGTCTTCAGCCCTGAGATCTTTGCCATCATCCTGGACTTCATTTACTCTGGTCAGCTGGAGCTCAACAGCTCTAATGTAATAGAAGTGATGTCAGCCGCCAGCTACCTGCAGATGAATGACGTCATTTCCTACTGCAAGGCCTTCATTAAATCTTTCCTTGAGATCAGCACAAAAGAGGACGATGAGAATCGGTATCTGTGTCTGTCGGACAGCAGTCCACTTCAGGACAGGCGTGAGAACGTCATCGAGCCATCCAACATGTGTGACGTAAGCATGAGCTCTCAGACCAGACTCTGGGATCAACCAGAGGAGGATCAGGCACAGGAGGACTTCAGAGGAACAAGCCCACAGCCGTCAGGGCTTCAGCAGAACTCTCCTCCACAGTCCAGTCTGGAGGCACAAATGGAGGAGGAGCAGTTCAGCTCTGTGCTCCCTGAACGCAGAAGAAGAGGAAGCAGGAAAAGAACTGCCACCAGTCGCTTGGTAACAGAAGACACTTCTCTCATTGACCTGCAGGGGGTGGTATCACACTGCTCTCAGAAA
>NW_015523428.1:0-1297 GCF_001515645.1 Sinocyclocheilus grahami
GGCCTGTGTCTGCTTAGCTAGTGTCTAGGGAGAGAGAGAGAGAGATTTGAGAGGTTTCCACTCAAAAATAGGGCACCAGCATCTTTTTTGCTGATGAACTCAGATGTGTCCGATGTGTTTTTTTCTCCCACGTCACCTGCTGCCCACGTGCCTGTGTTTCGCCCCGTCTGAGGTGCTGAATCCATGTGGTGTAAAAAGCACAATGATGCTGATTGGTACACCGAAGGCTTGTTTTCACACAAGCTAAAATCAAGTATTCATGCTTGCAGCAACAAGTTGCTCCTCTGATAATGCAATTCATAATTAAATGTATTTTGATAAACATAACACAAGGATTTTCCGAAGTTTTGTAAAAAATAAATAAAAATAAAAATAAAAACTACTTTGGTTTGATCTAAATGAATTAGCTCAGGATCACTCCCACGAGACACCATAAGGCATTCTAGCAGGACTAAGGACCTCCTTTAATATACATATGTGGACACATTTAGACATGCTGTGACTCACTCCTGTGCTCTTAGACATTGGCTCTCATTCTCTCTCTTTCATATACGCACACTTTTATACACCTAATTGGCTTCCTTACGTTGGGTCGGTAATGCAGATTGAGTTTGCTGAGGTATTGATGCATGAATCACGCACACACACATGGCACATTCGCCATCATAGCGGATGTGCTGGACCGTGAATGATTCGAATCATTAAAAATTTCATCCTGAGAGCCTCCGATCATCCTGTTACACACACAAGGGCGGAAATGCACGCACAGACACACACCTGTTTCTTCAGTGTGCAAGAGTATGCATTGCATTTCTTTCAGAGGTCAAGCAGCTAAAGCTGAATGAGATCTTTCATTATCCTCTACATGCTATTCTATCATATTCTATTCCTCCTTATGTCAAAGCTATGTTCAGACATACTTTTTTTTTTTTACTAACAGGTGTGACTCAGATTATCCTATACATACAACAGCAGACAGATATCTATATAAACAGGTAAACAATATAATTTCCCTTTTTGAATCTGTGATAGCCTTGAATGATATTACACAACAGGTAGCAATGTTTAAATGGCAGTACTTTGTTTTGTGCTTTTAAGCATTTAATGTTTATTTTAGGGATGCCCTGAAATTAAAATTCTGGCTGATAAACTGATAATAATTTTAATTATTTCCATTAGTTTTTCTTTAATGCTTTAAGTTAATTTAGGCACATTATAATGTAAGTTTTGAAAAAAAACAACAAAAAAAAACTGAGATGAACTAAAGATTAAATGTAATAGTATAAAACTATTAATG
>NW_015523429.1:0-1297 GCF_001515645.1 Sinocyclocheilus grahami
ATATATTTTTTTTTTTTTTTCAATTAACAAAAATAATTTTTAATAGTTTCAGTTAACAATAACAACATTGTTAACCCTGTTAATGGCAGTATTCTGTAGGAAGTGACATATTTTTTGGCGTGGACAACAACAGCACGAAAATCATTTTTTTAAAAGTTACAAATATTGAAAGGTAGTGCATAACAATTACTTACAGTACAGTAAAGATGTACTACACACTTCATGGATTAACTTCATGGTTTTGAACCTACGACACACAGGTCTTTATCCGCTAGACCATACTGCCTTTTACAACACAGAAAGTGTTTGCTGTGGATAACAGTTGTAGCGTGGCACATACAGATTTACTGACTTTTATGACAGATTCTGTTTGTCAAGATTAGTGGAGCAAAGGGCACCGGATTGCACTTGTCGACTAACTGCAGACCGCAGTTCATTGAACTCTGTTACGAGGTTAATCCCGGCAGTTGTTGCTAGTGGGATAAAGCAGGTGTCATCATGCACCCTGAGGAGAGACGGCATGTTATCACCGCTGCACTGTGCACTTCCTGCCTAGGGCGAGAAGCACCGGTCCTAATGACTCACCTTGCAGATAAGTGAGCGACACGGCCACAGCTGGCTCTGAATCCTCGGGTCAGCCTGAGAGGAGAGAAGGATTAGGCGTCCTGATATAGTTAAGCCATCGCTTTATAGACCTCAATGGCCATCTAATGGGGAACAGTCCTTGGAGGAGATGCAATCAGTCCTGGTTGAAGCGTGCTGTAAATGAGACTGATGGGTCGTGAATCTTGCTGCATTTAGCTGTGATGTGGAAAAGCCACAGGCACATATGGCAGCACCAGTACCCACGCCTCCTGAGAAGGGCAATATTATCCCCTCGTGCCCCTCACAGTGAAGTGGGTGCAGAGTTGATTTGTGGTGTCGTGTAAGAATGTATCCATTCTGTAATACTGCACCGCTGGCATACTACCCAATTGGGACAGGTTATCATGGAGAGGTGCAATCATGATTGACTGAGCCAGCTAATTTGGATTTGAGTTACTTTTCACCAAACTTTTGCTTCATTATAACTTATAACAGTGTGTGACATAATTTAGTAAAGTCTTTTTTATCTGCATAGCAATAAAAAATAACAATATTAATTATAATAGAAAACAATATAGTAAAAATAGAAATATAGTAATAAGGAGTGAATGGATGAATTTTGTATAGGTATTTTTTGGTCCTGTTTTCACACTTTTCACAGTCTGACAAGTTTTTTCTATAATGAGATATATATATATATATATATATATAT
>NW_015523430.1:0-1297 GCF_001515645.1 Sinocyclocheilus grahami
ACACAAATTACAGGTAGAGGACCTAAAAGTGGGCTTCAGAAACATTATTTTTGATGACAGAGTAATAGACAGTAAAATTATTCAGAAAAAGTGGTCCCCAAAGAAATGATCATGTTAATGTACAAATTCACAACTTTAAATATCTTATAACTGTCCCTGTGCAATACTTTAATACCCAACTTAAGTGCAGTTTGTAATATTAATACATTAAACCACTCTTAAATGACAGTAAAAACACAATTAAATCAGCATAACCTGTGCGAGTGCTGCATAGTCATACATAACAAAAACAGCTGGACACCTGTGCTTGCTAAACAACCAAACTTTACTTTAAGTACCATTGGGGCTGTTTTACGCAACAGAGTTCAGTCCAAAATACTGTTGTAAATTTGAACAGCAAAGAAAAGCCTTACCTTGTATCCAGTGAGCTTTTAAATCCTTGTTCAGTGTCAGCAGTGATAATGTGCCATGCTGAAGACAAGTTTTCACTGGATGAGTCCGTGTTTACCTCTGTTCTCTTCTACCTGTTGATGGTTTTCTCACTGCGGCAAGTAATACACTTGAAGAGTGGACCAACTGGTTTAACCAGGCCAAACGAATGCCTCCTAAAGCTTCAGCATCACTGCCTGTTCTGCACTGGAGGCAGGGTGACATAACAAAAACAAACCTCTCCCTAATTCTAGATTGATGGGAGTAAATCAAAAGGAATGGTTATAAAATAGGGTTAAAACATGTACACATGTACACCCATATGACTCATACAAGTTGGAAAACGTCCACCTGTACAAGGCGTAGTCACTGTACCTCAGGTTGTTTTGGGTGGAGACGGCTTATTACAAGCGTTCACACCTCTAATGAAACCAATTAGGCATTGGGAATTCTCGGAAGAGAGAATGCATTCAAACCACAGAAATAAATATTAGAACAATAAATATTAGCGGGACGCTCACATTTGACCTGTTTGAAGAGAGAAAAAGTACTTTGAGTAGATCCTCTTGAAGACCAATAAATACAAATCTGAAAACAGACCAATAACTTTAAAAAAAAACACATTTACTTCTAAAACAATTCCATACAAATGAGACCGTTTCTAAAACAAACAATTTTCCCTGAGTTTTACATTGTTTTACACTGTACAACATGATAAACTGCAGGTATTTGCACATATGCAAGTGGCCATGCATAGGACTCCAACTACTCTACATTCTTAGCTGGAAATACAGTATTTTAAACTCGATCTTCCCCACCACGCAAGAGTTTCTGGAAAACAGAGTCTTCTCTTTGGCACAGAGCAGCA
>NW_015523431.1:0-1297 GCF_001515645.1 Sinocyclocheilus grahami
ATTAGTGTAAATGGTAAAATCAGGTTCCAAGTAGTCTACTGTACTTTTAGATGTTTGTGAGCCTCTTTCATCTCTTGTCAGGGTGATGGTTATAGCATTCCTAAATAACCCATGTAGATAACACAGGATATTGACTACATTGTGCAAACAAATGGATCTAATAATTTAAATCGGATTTGAAACCTGATTTGTGTGCGGTGTGAACAACGCCTTACTTTATTCTACCAATAAAACCAAGTGTTACTCTGGGCATTCAATACTATATATCTTACCTATATACACATATTGATAGTAAGTGAAAGGGGAACCATGTGATGAACAAAACAGATACAGACAATGAGCTGATCGCAATAAGCACTCTTTGCATGTATATGATGAGTTAATTAGCTTGTGTTGATGTTATATAGACAATATCATATTAGACTGTCAGAGCCACCAAAAAAAGTGCCAGATAACAATTGCCAACCAAGCTGCCGTATTCCTTGTGAGCCAAACCAAGTGTCAACGTCCCAGAACTTAATTTTCATTCCATCCTGGTCACCCTTTGCAAAGAAGCCCATCATGAAAAGATGTCCATCCTCCTGTGACCAATGTTCTGCCGTGTTACACAATACTGTACCAACTACTGAAGAATAACAAAACCACATCTGAGTGCTTCCAGCTCCTGTGCTGGAGTAGATGTGGCATTTGCTATTTTTATGACTTCCTACTTGAACCTGTGAGGTCAGGAAAAAGGTGAGAGGTAAAGAGATCTTCACCTTTCAGAAGTCAAATTAACCACTTTGCAGAGTTTTCTCTACCTTTACCTCTCTAGGCAACAGACTGTGGCGTGAAAACACAGTGGGTTCATATATGGCTCTAATATGAATGCAGTTAATTCCTGCTGATGGAGTCCGATGGGAAGGAGAGGTTGTGTTGCCTGAATTTTGCGATCGCTAACTTTGATGCGAGTCTGTCCCATTGGGTTTTAAATGATCGCATTTTTTGTACTTCATTCTGTTGAAGTCAGTTGCACAAAAAGCAAAAAGAAAAAAAAAGAAAAGGGAAATGGCACGTAAAAAAACATTTTTGGTAGCAAGATATTCCTGTGACAAAAAGCACTGAGTTCTTTGCTGTTAAATCCAACTGCTGGTTTTGCTTTTACTGATCGCATCCCTGAAAGAAATGTCCTATTGGTAAACGCAAATATAAAACCAGAGATATAAAATCTATCCTTTGTAGGTGCAATTGCTTGTGTCAGCACGGCTGAAAGGGGGAGCTGAAAGTCCTTCTCTTCCCATACTTTTTTTTTTTTTTT
>NW_015523432.1:0-1297 GCF_001515645.1 Sinocyclocheilus grahami
TAGATAGATAGATAGATAGATAGATAGATAATTGTAATCAATTACATTCATTGTAAATTTCACTCGAATGTTATGATTTATATCATTTGGATTTTGGCTAAAATTAGGTATCTTAGAAGGGAGCTTGTATTAACCCAAGGTTATTGAACCTATGGTTTTGTTAATGTTAATGTATTTGATATTATGCGTTTGATACTGTTTAAGATGTTTGTGGTGTAATTTGATTTTAATTGTTGTAGTTTTATGTTTTTCTAAATGTGTGCAGAACTACCTGAAGGAGGCATGGAATATTTTTGACTTTGTTACTGTGCTGGGGAGCATCACTGACATCCTGGTTACTGAGATCGAGGTGAGTTATCAAAGAGACACATCAAAGCGTTTGAGAACTAAAATTCAAAGGTATTTAAATGACATCAGTTTAAATCTCAACACATATATGATAGATGTTATGAATAATATAACTTACTGCAGTGGATGTTTCAGATGAGAACCTCTAAAAGCTTAACTTTGTCTCTTTGTGAGCTTTCAGCATTTTTTTTTTGTCACATGTGTGTTGCAGTTATAGTCTACTTTCAGTTTGTCTGTTGTTAAAATCATGGCGGACAGTTTGACAGGGTTCCATGGAAAACCTACAAAATTTAACATTTTCAAAACTCGTGGATTTAAAAAAAATCTATGAAATTTCTGTAGCTTTTCGTATAATACTGTATAATAGCACTGCACGCAAAAGTAAATATAATACATCTTGAATAAAATATGGGCACTTTTAAACCACATTTAGCTCAATGCAACCTTTGCACCAGATGATTTCATATGAATTTGGTTCAGCCCTTAATCATTCAACCTGTTATAAGAGCAAATCATCTGCTGAAGAAGATCTCTACCAATGAGTTTTGACAGCTGCGTCTCTGCATGTCAGAGACAGACTCCGGCCTCTCTTAACGATTTCACTGTGACTCTTATTTCCATGCTAAATCTCTGTTGGCACCTGTCCCCTTCCTTTTCCCAATGGACTGCACAGACGGTAAGTGGCTTCATCGCTCCTGCACTGCCTGTCTCTGTCCAAACCTCTCCTCCTCTCAAACCTCTTTATCCTAATTTTGAATGCTCACCTTTATACCTGCTGAGATCAGACTCTGTTCAATCCAGCACCATGCTGAGATGCAAAGGGTTTTTTGTTGTTGTTTTTGGTATGTAAGATCTACTCACAGTGATGAACAGATTTTCCCTATTTTTTCCCTTTTCCAGTATTAAAAGATTAGGGATGTGTGGTATATATATATATATATATATATAT
>NW_015523433.1:0-1297 GCF_001515645.1 Sinocyclocheilus grahami
TCAAATAGCTGTATCTCGGCCAAATATTGTCCTATCCTAACAAACTCCACATCAATAGAAAGCATATTTATTTAGATTTCAGATGATGTATAAATCTAAAATTTCTTTTTAATTTACCTTTATGACTGGTTTTGTAGTCCATGGTCACATATTATAGTAGATATTTCACAAATTACCAATTTTTTGGTAATAGGAAGGTACCCAAGATGGAAAGGAAATGGTACTCAGCTTGTCAAGTGATCTCAACATGGCAGCCACCAAAAGACAACCTGTTCCATGTAGAATAAATCAGCGTTTATTAGGCTGCTGATTTAACTATGGCTGCTGAGATGATCTGTAATCATATTTTAAAAAGTATTATTTATTTGTTTTGTTTAATTACTAAGTGCATCTGCATAATTAGTCTGGTTTAAGGTCATATCTATCAGACGCCGGTCAGACTGGTTTACTTAGGGATTCACATCTTTTATTCAGAAACTGCTAGATGGAGCATAACAGAATTAACTAAATCTCCAAATGACCCATTTCTAATAAACCTAATCCGTCTTTCTATCTATCTGGCTGTCTGAACAATGTAGAGTGAACAAATGACTAACTTATGACTAACTTAACCAGTCCCTTTAATACATCTGGTAATGGGTAATATAAGAGTTTGTGTGTATGTGACAGATCACTGATTGCACAGGAGAGGTTTTGTGTGTGCATGTGTGTACATGTTTGTGTGCATTCTTGTTCGTTGGTTGGTGGACGTGTGTGTAAGTAGATGTTGAGTGTGTGTTTTCAGGGATATTCAGTGAGGGAATGTTGGGTTATGGCTTGTAGAAGCTTGTTTTATCAGTGTTGAATCTAAAGCTCAGCAGATGCTCTTCTGTCTGTCTGTCTGTGTGCGCTCTGGTCTCTTGGGGTCTGTGTTTGGATTTTTTGTATGTTTGTCCAGCTGTTTCTGCTCTCTCTTTCTGTCTGACGGTCTTACACCTCCTTCTACAGAACGGTGGATTCTCCTCCCTAAATTCTCTCTAACATCTGAACAGCTCAGTGTGTTTGTTTTACTCAAAACTGTTTTCAGAAATTAGATAAATATGTCTGAAAACCTCCTCTTGGGGAAAAACTTGTTTTTTTCCCCGTTATAAATAAAGTTAATGTTCTATGTTATTTATACACTATCATTTAAAAGTTTGGGGTCGGTAAGATTATTTTGAGCAAAGTCTTAGATGCTCACCAAGGCTGCAATACTGTAATATTGTGAAATATCATTACAATTTAAAAGAACTGTTTTCTATTTTAATATATTTTAAAA
>NW_015523434.1:0-1297 GCF_001515645.1 Sinocyclocheilus grahami
ATGAGTAATCATTCAGGCAACCCACTGACTAGGTCATTTTAAAAAATATGTAGCTTTGCACATCATTAAAATCAACAGAGAAATTAGTAACATTCTTGAAGAGCAGTGACTGATTATTCTCATGAATTCAAAGATGAAGGGAAAAAATAATCTCTGTACTCAGAAGTCATTCTGCACAGCTAGAAAGCAAAGATTTATGTAAGAGGAAAGCGGTATGAGTCTGCATACTGAGTACTCTGACATCCCAACAGAACTGGCACAGCTTAATGGACTCGTGAAATCAACACTGACACTCTCGCCGTGCACCATATCACTGAGAACACTCCAGAATACACTTTTTTAGTTGTTTAGCGATTTCTGTTTTTTAAACAGTACAGTCCAAAATTTTGTACATACATGGGATGAATGAATGTATGTAGTTTAGGATGTAGTCCACCAGGAAACAAATCCATATGTACCAGATTGCTGGATTTGTTTGCAAAGTTAGTGGTATCAAATCTCTGAAAGAAGCTAAAGGTTTTGTTTGAGGCACTTATTTGCAAGTAAACTGCATACACAAGTAGAACTGAATGTTCTGCTTTATTTACTACGTGTGAAGTCAACTGCACTTTTAGAAAATGTCTAAATACAAAGTCTTCACACACTTGTCGCTAATTTATTTGTTGTTTTCTGTACAGTGTGTTCTGCTGTTCAGTTATTTGAATGAGTTTCTAATTATTGCAACATCAACTATTTCAGAAACAGCCGCCCCAATGGCACAGAACAAATGTGTTTGATTGTTTTAATATCAAGCAGATGGTTTCTTGCTGTCCAAGTAGGTCATTCTTTACCAAAATTAGACCCAAATTGAACTAGACTTAGACAATAAGTCAAAGTGTGCCGATATTCAAAATTATGGCTATATGAGACTAAATTATAAATGGCTAGATCTGTGGTTCTCAGACACAGTGGTGACCAAATTGTTTATCAGACAAAAACAAATAATAATAAACTTAAAATGAAACACTAAAATTTATTTCTATTTCTACTGAGATATAATAAGATATTTTAAAGAATGTTGGGGTCCAAACAAAATTGGACTCACTCCACTGACTTACATTGCATGGAAAAACACATTCTTTAAAATATCATAATTTGTGTTCCAATGAAAAAAGTATGTCATTCACAAGTATGTCAAAAGGTTATAGGACAAAATGGTATGGAACCAATAAATAAACAAATAAATAAATAATAAATAAGGACATGTTAGAAGTCCTGACCCCTAGTTTATGCTTTTGAATGAATGAAATGTATTATA
>NW_015523435.1:0-1297 GCF_001515645.1 Sinocyclocheilus grahami
CCAGCGTCAAAACATAACCAGCATATGCTGGTTTTTTCAACAGGGAATTTCGCGCTACAGTAATGCGCTTTCGGCATTTGTCATTAAAATAACGCCATATTTAATAGTTTTAACTTTTAGCTAACAAAAACCAACACTTCTACAAGTGAAACTTCTTCAGTCATCTAGCATGCAGACTTTCAGGGAATGATTTACAAAGCAAAGCAAACTAACTGAAGGTTAGGCCTAATCCAGTTCACTTGTTTCTGTTAGTTATTTAAAAACGATTAAGATTAAGGTTTTTACAGGAATCTTTATTGTTCCAAACTTTGGCTTGTTGACGTGATATTAAATCCAGTACTGGATTAAGTGTGTTAGAATTACCCAAAATTCCCAGTCATGACTTTTTCTCTTACATCGTGACAATCCCAGTTGCATCATATGTGGACTCAGGTTTCAGAGCCACTCCTTCACCAAACCCACACGATCTGCAACCTGCCATTGGCTGGCCCTTTTGGAGCTAAACCACGATTGGTTTAAATCTAGGGCACGTCTAGACAAGACATACTAACAGTTACATTTCCACGTGCAAACATATGGAAGTAACTGCTGTTAAAAAAATTATATAACAAAAGGAAAAATTATATATATTTTTTTACTAAATATCTTTATTAGCTAAATTTGGCTGGATACAGTCTTTGCAGAATTTCTCACCAAATAAACCTTGAAACAACTGACCAACACAAAAGTCTAAAAGTCACTTGATTTGAAGTCACAGCTGAGAGGTTTAAAGGGTCATCTGATTGTCACCCTCCTTTCCTAAAGATCTGCGTTCAGTGGGTCAGCAGCAAGTCTTCGTCTTTGTTCAAACTGACATTATGTAAGAGTTCTTCCACAAAGGGGCGGTCCTGCCAGAGTTGCTTCTCTCAAACAACACGGGGGAACTTCCGTTTTAGCATTCTACTTTTGAACAGTCTTTTATGGAGACGCAGAGACGGTTAGCAATGCCAGACAACCTGTGCAGGCGCTGCTTACATGTTAATTAAGATGCCATTCTCCTTGTCCTACTTAATTAATTTAGGGTTTGCAGTATTTTAAAGCGAGATACATTCACTTAGGAATGCATCTGTAAAAACAGATGTTTGTTGCGCTGACCTTGCATTAGTTTAACTCTCCAGACATGCTGAGTAATGACTGAGCAGAACTGCTACTGATCGGTGCCGCTAATTCCATTCTTTCTAATTATTTATAGCCTGGATAGCATGGCTCGATAATCTGTTGCTATTCTGGATGGACTCGTGTCTGCCAGGGACAAATA
>NW_015523436.1:0-1296 GCF_001515645.1 Sinocyclocheilus grahami
TATAGTTGCATTTAGCAGATTAGAGTTTGGTGATAATATAATTTACATTTTGCAACAAAATAAATAATCAAGCGGTTTGCTAATATACATCACTTTACGTTGAGTGTACTGTATGTATGTGAATGAAGCTGGACATACTTATTTATCCAAATTTATATAAAGAGCTGGATGATAATATAGTCTACATTTTGAAACAATACAAGCAATTAAGAGATTTGCTGTAAAATATATATCGCTTTCCATGACTGTACTATATGTATGTGGTAAATTTAGATATATTTATACCACTTTAAAAAATAAATAAGCTGATTTTTAATATAGTAAGTTTTTGCAACGAAATAAAAAGTGCTTTATAGTATGCATCGCTTTATGTGAGTGTACTAATGTATATATTTATATATCCAAACTGCTTTGAGTGCTCAGGAAAATACTATTTCAGTCTTTCTGCTTCAAAATTGCCATTTCTTTGTAATTAATTGTGAAATGTACTAGCAATTTCTAAAAGTGGACCATTTTCTCACCTGTTTAGGTTATCTATGCTTTCAATAACAAAACAAAAAGGCTGAAAATGCGTCACAAATACACTGAAAAACAATTGATTGTCAATCAATTTTCACTCAGAAATTGCTAGTAAATTTCATAAGTAATTACAAAGAAACAGTAATGTAAATGCAAATGAATTGATGAAATTAATTGAATAAATGAATTAAACGTGAAATTTTAAAGTATAAAGACTGAAATCATTTTTTACAGCTTTATGTCAGATTGTATTCATTAATATTGATGTAACGATAGATATATTTACTACACTGAAATAGATGTAGAAACAATTTACTCTTGCACTTATTTACAACTAAAAGTTAAGTGCCAGTTATATTGACAAGCATTTTTATTAATTTATTTATTGTTTCTTAAAATACAGAGCCTTAGTTTGCTCAGTAAATCACTTTTTTTATATATATAAAAAAAAGACGAAAAGCAGCAATTTAATTTTTCCCCCTAGGCTGTACTGAAAAATATGACATGCCTAATTCAGGATATAATGATTGTTGCACAGGTGCATGATGCAGTATGGCGTGTGATATAATGGCGTGAGCTGATGGAAAGCGTGTGTCTGTTGTTTGGTGCTGATGTAATGTCCTCTTCCTGTCACACAGCGCTTTACTTCCCTTCACGACTCTTTAAAAGTCCCGTCTGGAGGCCGGTTTACACTCACGGTGACTTGGACTCGACAGTAACTGTGCCTCACAAGCATATCTCTGGGGAAAGGCAGAGTGCAGTAATTAGTCAAACGAG
>NW_015523437.1:0-1296 GCF_001515645.1 Sinocyclocheilus grahami
TTTTGTGTCAGGATCAAAAAATAGCACATTTTTTATTTTATTTTTTTTTGGTGAAAAGTACATTTTTAGGCCAAGGAAGCTTTTAACAATTATTTAAAATGCACTCTGCACAATAATCTAGAAACAATGTGAATGAACACCACAACAGCTTAAGCAGCAAACTTTGCAAAACACAAAATTTATGTCGCTGCCAAAATGTTTGTCCATGACTGTAAGTACTCATGCTGCTAAAACACTATTTCTGCATTCTGCTATTTATTCAATCAATCAATCAATCAATCAATCAATCAATTGTAAAGTAGTTCAGTCAGACATTCATGTCAAAAAAAATCATAGACCACTATATAAAACAGAAATGAGTTCTGGAGTGAGAGTTTTGTTTGTTTCTAAGGTTTTTCAGCAGAGACACAGAAAAGATTGACTCGTCAATTTTTAATTTTCACTGCACATAATGACGGTGCGCCATTGAGATCTTCATCAGCTATGCTTAGGTATAATTAATTCAGTATGGTTTTAGTTAAAAGGCTTGTTAGAGACAACAGACTGAGAATAGACAGTTATAAAAGTTCGACACAAGTTTTACATTTCTTTACCGAGTTATTGCCTCGTCAACTTCTTCAATGAATTATGGTTTCTTAAAAACCTTAAAAAGCTTTATAAATGCCGATGTGGCCTTTAAACTGCAGTGAGACTAATGGATGTGGTACCAGTACTGTGTGATCAAAGTCACCTTCTTCCCACTGATATAAATTCAAACATTTGGATCAGTGAGTTATTCAGTTAAGATGCTAAATCCATCCATAAAACACACAGATACCAGATCAATCACACACATTGTTTTGTTTTTTCCCCCCTCTGGTCAGTTTAGAAGTGTTTGAACTGTATGTATAGTATCACTTTTGAGATATTTATTGTTACTATGGTTGAACTCAGAGACAAGCAAAGGTTGGCTCCAACTCCCAAATAAGGTTAATAAGAAAATAAAATAACCTAGATAAACAATATAAAGGAAGTCCAGGAACAAAATAGCAAAAAACAAAAAACAAAAAAAAACCACTATGCATACCAAAATAAGAGCCTGGGAAAGACAGGATATAGGAAACACAAGGGCTATACTGTACAGGCAGTGCTAATAGACTGACAAGAAAATAAGGAACATCTGGGAAACAATTAAGAAACTACCGAACAAGAAATCTACAAAGAAAATACAAAGAGAAGGAAACAGAAACTCTACAAAATTCCCTGCCTCAGGCATGCGCGAGTAGAACTTGTCCAGACTTGTCTGGTGCATGCGCA
>NW_015523438.1:0-1296 GCF_001515645.1 Sinocyclocheilus grahami
ATTGTCAATCATCTTTGACGATAGTGGTCCTGACAGAAATAATGTATACAGTCAGTAGGTATTTGCTCCAATTCAAAAACATGTGAGCTGCCTAAAACAGCATGAAACTTAATTACGCTAAGCTATCTTGTTCTAAGATATCTATATTTTAAGGCAACATTGCATGCATAACTTTCAGTGTCCATAAAAGGATAAACAGACATTTAGCTCTAGAATAACAAAGTCAGGCTAAATTAAAGTTTGCAAAAAATAAATAAATACAAATAAATTAAAAAGTAAATAAATAATAAACCATTATGCATCCATTTAACTGCATATATAAAATTATAATTACATTTATAATTATAATTATAATATATATGTAATTAGTTTTAATTTTATAAAAGTTAAAATGTTCAATGAACCTAATCAAATTGAGAAATTTAATTAATATACACATATAAACATTAAAATGTATGTAAAATAAATTCAAGATGTTGATGGCCGACAAATGTTTATTATACATAAACATATTTAATTTGATAAAAAGTATAAAAATAATCATGTATTATATAAAAATATAACATATTTGTATAATAAAATATAGAATTTATATTACATTAAAACAGCAGCATTTTATTTTACATTTACATTTATGCATTTATCAGACACTTTTATCTAAAAGGGACTTGATTTTGTTTGCATTAGTGACACTACTTTCTGTAAAGCTGCTTTGACACAATCTGTATTGTATGATGCACTAAATAAAGGAATAAAAAAATTAAAGTGTAGTGTGATTAAAAATTAATTTTTAAATATGAGTGCTTTTATGCTTTTGAGAAATCATAGCATTAGTTTAGCAACATACTAACATGTCAAGACTCTTGTGCTGATATCCGTGTAGTTGCTACATTTGTAGAATGTTTCCAATCAGTAACGTGAGGTTCTATGATAATTATGATGTTGTCTATGTAAGCAGCAGCAGACAGCTCACTGTGTTCTGAAGCAGAGCTATTATGTTGTGTACATTATCCCTTACACAGAGCAGACCCACCCCTTCACAACTCCATTATACGTCATCTTCAAACAAGGAAATATGTGAAGAGGGTGTATTTTATTTCAACAAATCCCATAAGGAGCAAGTGATACAGCTTTCTGCTTAGCGTCTTATAGCAGCTTTACTCCTTTGTGTACATTAGGGTGCAGTAAAACGGCAGTTTAATGGGAGGTCTTGCTTCTGTGAAAGAGCTCTCCTGTCATTGATGGGAAAAGACCGGTTTCAGGACAAGCAGGAACAGCTATGACGTGCTTTGAAAG
>NW_015523439.1:0-1296 GCF_001515645.1 Sinocyclocheilus grahami
AAATAAAAATAATCAAACAAAAGTGACAGACACTAAAACAGACAATTTAGGAGCAACAACCTCAAAGGCACAGACACCTTTAGTCTTTAGTCTAGAGAGAGGGACGGCTAACAGGACCTGTTCAGAGGATCTCAGACGCATGCTGCAATTGTAAGGTTGCAACTCTTTTATAAGCAGGAGCTTGACCATGCAATGCTCTATACACTATCACAAGAATCTTTAAATGAATTCTAAATGTAATAATGTTGTCAATGCAAAGAAATAAAAATTGGTATTACATGTGATCTCTTTGGTGACTTAGTTAAAAGCTTAGAGGCAGCATTTTGAACCACTTGTATTCGTTTCAAGGAGGAATTATTAAGACAAGTAAAAAGAGAATTGCAATAATCAAGGTGTGAGGAAATATAATCATCTCCATCTCTACTGTGGACACAATCGGATTCAATTTAGCAATACTTGTCAACTGATAAAAACAAGTACGAACAGAGAATTAACATGCTGATCAAGAATCAAGTCCTGTCTCATATAAACACCTAAATTACAATTTATTTATTTAAATTTATATGAGTATTTAACAGCATGTAATTATCTGTCATCCAATCTTTTATAGAGTTTATGCGGTTTAGAAGAATATACAGTTTAGTGATGTCATGAGGCTTAAAATATATATATATATATAATTATAAGTATTAATTAAATTCTTAATTAATAATTTAATGTCATCTGCATAACAATGATAAACACCGGAAATGCTTATTAGTTGCCCAAGAAGCAGCAAATATAAAGCAAAAAGCAATGGAGCCAAAACAGAACCCTGGGGAACACCACAGGACAGATATGCTGTTCATCAACACACTATCTAAGTCTCTCAACTAATATACAGTATCAAAAGCAGCTGTAAGATATAACAAAACCAGTACAGAACATCCACCTGCATCATCTATCTTTCCTTCTTTCTTTCTTTAGTAGTTTTCTTAGTTTCTCTAGTATAAATGTTAATTGAGCCAGTGGCATTTGAAACTTAGATATGTCTGAGTCAAGTGAATAAATGAAATACACCCATATTGTTCATGAAAATTAAAGTTGACTTACACGACATACACAATGTACTGTTCCCTTGCCAATTGTATAAATAAACAAATTATTGTAAATACATAAATAGGCTAAATATAACTAAAATACAAAATTATAAAACATAAAACATTGCAAAACAAACAAAATGTGTAACTTTAGACTATGTATAAAACTATGTATTTGGGAAGTCGTGGCCTAATGGTTAGAGAGTCGGACTCGTAA
>NW_015523440.1:0-1296 GCF_001515645.1 Sinocyclocheilus grahami
TATATATATATATATATATATATATCCAAAGTGGCTTACAAATTTATATTATTGTTCCCAATTTTTTTTTTTGGAAAATACCATAGTATTTTTTTGCATTACCATTTAACAACAAAATTGCATTATTGTTCCTTTTTTTTGGGAAATTGTATTTTTTTTTGCAGCACGATATGCCATGTTATGACAAATTTGCTTTATTGTTCCCATTTTTTGAATTAAAAAAAAAAAACTGGGTATTTTTGCAGCACATTATTAACAAATAAATGTTTGTGCATTATTGTTTCCAGTTCAGTGTTCTGATACTAACCCGTTAAAATCATAGTTAGTTAAATATGCATTGTGATAATATTCACCAAGTGCTTGAACTGCAGATGATCTTCTGAATGTTTGTTCCTGAGGTGATGGAGTTTGCAATATGCAGGAAAGTACAGAAATAGCTGTCACTTTCTGCAGGAAGAAGAACAAATTATGCCTTTTTCTATCAGTATTATACAACATGGGAACAGAGTGCATTGTAGGTAAGGTGACACTGTCATTTTTCTGCAAAAGAGAGATGTGGCAGTGCAGATATTAGATAATATTCTATTAATAAGAGGAGCAATAATGTAAAGTGCAAAACAATAAAAACCGCTCCCTGTGAATGTTGACTCTTGGTAAAACCATAGTATTTCCATTAATAACTGTACATGCACTAGACTATGTAGAAACAATATTCACTCTAATTGTTTGTGAAATCTAAGAAATGGCAAGTAAATAATAAATTAGTAGTTTTAGAAGTCACAATGGTTATTCAGTTTCTTGAAGATGATGTACAACAAAATTTTCCGCTGGCTAGAGAGTATTAAATTGGTTTTTAAATGCATTGCCATTCCCATAACATGAGATTTGCACTGTTTGCATAATACTGTGGCTTTTGCAATTGTCCTCGAGGTGAATTTCTTTAGAGGTCTTCTGCACTGAACTGCAGTAGAGACACAAACAAGCCGTTTGTTACATCTTTATCATGATGATGCCGTCACTGCAGATTAAATGGGCTCTTTCTCTGAGTAATAACCTTTGTGGTTTGTCTTTGTCTGAGTAAAGGTTACCCTCTTAAACCTCTGCATTTCCTCATCACGCATCAAAGACGGCAAGTGGTTGAAATGAAACGCTCCGCTTTGGGCAAACAATACAATACATAACACCCACAAATGTGCAACTTTTCATATTCAATGAAATATGAGTGCATTTCAAAAAGACTGTACAAAAAGATGCTTTAAAGGCACAATATGTAAGATTTTTTTATTAAAATATCCA
>NW_015523441.1:0-1296 GCF_001515645.1 Sinocyclocheilus grahami
CCTCTCAGTATGTCTTCATACAAAAATAAAATAAATAAATTAATAAATAAATAACTACAATATGGAAAAAGCACTCTCAAACACACACGGCGTTTGATTCACCTCTCTCTTCAGGAAACGGAAAGAGGGCTTCCAGAAAAACAGATTTATTGAAAGGTGGTATTGACTAATGGTGCTATTAAGAAAAAAGGTCGCAAGGCCTTGTGGGAATGATGGTTTAGTTAAAACGACCCTGATATAGATAAAGTGAAATATTATGGTTTGATCCGAAGGCTCAGGAGAGAGGGTTCAGGAGAGATGCAGGGGAGTTCAGTCTGTGCTAGAGGCCACCAGACAAGCAGGGAACGAGGGATGACTTTGTCCTCATTCTAGCCTCTCTCTGTTCTCCTTCTGGAAACATCCGGGCATAATGCACAATTGGATGTGACAGGGCCACCACAGGGACAGGAACTACTGCTACTGAACCACCCCCACGCACACACACACACACACTAAATATGCACATGTCAGCAAACATATAAAGTGAATGAGTACTCCTGAGGCTGAAAAATATCAAAGAGAAAAAAAACAATTGAGTGATCTCACATTACACCCTTGTGTCGCCATCTCTCAGACACAGAGAGTTTAGGGGGTTTGTGTAACTTTGTTGTCCGGCCAGCAGATGAGCTTGTGGGCCAGAACAGGCTGTTTCCAAGGTTGTTATTATGCTATTGCTATAGGGTCTGAAGGCTGGCCTCTTCTGCTGCAGGTTATGCTGTCCTTGCTGTGACACCATTATATAACAACACACTGACACACCTCACACACACGCTCAGTGCTGTCAGAACAAACAAACATGACCCAGACGAACAGGACACATCATGTACTTGTCCTTAACACACCATTAGTGCTGTGCCCATCACAAAATAAAACCACTTAACATCAAAGAGAAGTTTCGGAAAGAGCAGTTTTGCTTTTCAGAGACACTCACCTGCAGAAAGGAAAGTCCAACCCCCTCGTGGAATGAACATGGTATGTGGGTGGACAGTCACTACGTCAGAGATCTTTCCTATACACACACAACAATCATAAAAAAAATATTAGTTAAAACAATCATACTGAGTCAGCAGTATAACACAATTTATAATATATTTTCATAGTATTCCTGTTGGAAACCTTGACTGAAACATTATAAAACAAATTAAGTGACAAAATCACAAAGCAATGTATTCAAGGAGGCATCTGACACTGACTTAAAGTTAATCTTTAAAAACACTACTAACTGAATAACACTGTTAAATGTAGTCTTTAGCAAAT
>NW_015523442.1:0-1295 GCF_001515645.1 Sinocyclocheilus grahami
TATATATATATATATATATATATATATATATATGCTATATGCATTGGGCTCAAAAAGTATTTAGGCACTAACTTTACTTTATACTATAAACTTAACTATACTTTTAAATATATATATATATAAAATTGTAGAAATTGTGGCATTTATTAAATATTACATATAGCACAAATCACTTTTACAAAATAAAGTTTGTTAGATCTTGATTGTCAGGCTTTGTGGAATATGTTCAGCAAAAAGCTAGTAAGCGAATATGTTTGCCAAAATCTTAATAGCTTTAAAGTCCAAGTACTTTTTGGCATTACTATCGGTTGTGATACTTGTAACTTACTGGTGAGTGCAGTCACAAAACGGTTCAATGCCGGAGAGTCCAGAAAGAGTGCACCATCATATCCATACTGAGCTTCATCTCTTACATAATCTCTGTTAACACAACAAATCCTTTTGAAAAACTTACCAACAAACCATTCACTTTATTCACATATTTCAAACAATTTGTAATGAGCAAAATCACGTTGTAATTTTCACCTGACAATCTGATGACCCATGTAAAGAAGCAGGGCGCAGAGAACATGTAGGTAGAGCTGGATAATATGCCCAAGTGGCAACAGCAGCACCACGGTGCTCACTATGTGACCTGCAGGACACACCAACAACAATGTCACATGTTGCATATTTAGCCAACACTACAATATAATGACTCATGATGATCACATAATATTTACCCAAATAATATATGTTCCAGATTACATATTTGTACTTGAAGAGCATGTCTTCTGTCCTCGCTTTGAGATGATCCGTGAAGCTGTCAATGTCACATTTATACAGCATGTCCAACACCAAGATGCTGGGCACCCTGAGGACAACATTAGCTAACTCCTCTAGTCGTGGCATCTTAACACGGACACAATAAACACCTGCACCATGTAGGAAGGCTGTCACATGATGACATTTGTCAATATTCTGCTCCTGTATTCTGCTCCTGTTTGGCGGTCCTCTTGAAAACGAAAGGACATTGTTTGGTGTGGCTAATCAGTAGATCCAATCTGAAAACTGTGGGAAGAGAAACAATGACAGATCTTAAGACATCTTAAACCAGTCTCAGATGGTCTCTCGGCCTGCTCGGACTGGTTTTAAATGGATTTTGGGAACTTTTCGGTTTAAGACAGCCTGGGAGACCATCTAGACCAGCGTAGCAGACTGAAAGACCATAAACCAGCTTAAACTAGCAAACTATCTTAACATATAGAGTAATTTAATCGTGATTTAAAGGTAGTTGATGGGAAAATAACACGGAC
>NW_015523443.1:0-1295 GCF_001515645.1 Sinocyclocheilus grahami
CTGCAGTGATGTGAAACGGTCCCAGTGCTAATCTCCACAATGCACTACAAGGAATTTGGCCCTTTTTTGGAGAATAACCTGTGAATCGAACCCATAATCCTCCCTGTTATAGACTTCCTGGGCCTGAAGTGTGAAAGCTTAGCTTACAAACACACAATCCTCTTTCAGTGACATCACGGCAGTAGAGGTGATGAACATCCTTATGACAGGGAAGTAGCTAAAATAAATGTACAAATGTGCTTTTCTTCCTGGAGACATTCCGGTTCTCGAATCTGATTGGTCGAGCAGCATTCTCTAATAACAGGCCAACAGAACTGGGACAAGTGACTGTCTCATTGAATCATTCGTTCAAATTATTAGTTCAAAATACTGATTCTTTCAGGAATTAAATGAATGAGTCATTGAATCATTCACTCAGCTGATTCGTTTAAAATACTGTATCAAATCACGCTACTGTGTGTTGCTCAGAGACGCAACAGATGATTCTACTTTTACTATGTTGACGATGACTGTCATTAGTGAAGCAAAACTACACAGATATTGCATTTAAAGAGCGATTGTGCTGTGTTTTAGGCCTTTTCTGTGAGGTACTGAACACATGCAACATGCATGAGGACAGTAAAACCATGTGCCCTCAATGAAAACATGATGTAATGCCAAACTAAAGGTGTCTGGATTTGAAGAGAGTTAAACAAGGGTTTGGGATCTCAATAAGGAGTTGTTTTACCACATCTGTTTCCAGGTATCATATGTTTTAAGGTGCCGCACATGGACTAGATGAAAAGATGTTTTACTTTTCATCAACATTGCCTGACATCACATGATGGAAGCGCGATAGGTAACCAGGTTAACACCTTTATTTTCACATTTTATAATGCAATTTGATAAAATGTTGATAAAACATGACATCATATTCTGGAAGATTTCTGGAGTGCTGGAACAGTGTTAACCTAAATATGAAAGGCCAAATCTTCTTGATCTTTTGTTCTTTCCAAACTACAGCATTTGCTGTAATTACTAGCTTATTAAAAGTAATGAACACATTGTTAATCCTATAGCAAGTGCTTGACATTTCATTTGAAGCTAAATGGAAAACTGGAATTCATTTTCAATATAATTAGCTGAACTTTAAAGCGCTTTTAAATTACTTAAGTACATCTTTATGTGTAATTTCAGAATTACTTTTAATGTCTTTGAAATATAATTAAAGTGTACTGACGAAATGCACTGACAAGCATTTATGGTAAGCTAACTTTAATATAATTTCTATTGCAACATGTAGGTCATGCATTTAA
>NW_015523444.1:0-1295 GCF_001515645.1 Sinocyclocheilus grahami
TATATATATATATATATATAAAGGGAAAGCATGGAATGCATATTATAACCTCGTTTTTAAAGTGTCAATTTTTCAAAGTCAACATCTATATCTGTAAAATCAAAAAAAAAAATGTTAAATACAAATTAAGAAAATATTTTATTTTGCTAATGTCCGCAAAAGTATTAAACAAACAACCCACCGCAACTAAAAAAAAAAACTAAACATCATGCAACCAGCATCATATGACATTATTATATTTTTCTGTGGTGGACTTTTTGTACATTGTATGTGTCCTCTCATTTTTTCAATGTTTTGTCTACAATAACCTATTGTGGTAACACTTTAGTTTAGGGACCAGCTCTCACTGTTAACTAGTTGCTTATAAGCATGCATATTATTAGCATATTGGCTGTTTATTAGTATTTTTAAAGCACATATTAATACCTTATTCTGCATGACCATATTTCAAATCCCTTTATCCACCCCATACCTAAACTTACAACCTTACTAAATATTAATAAGCAAATTAGAAGTTTATTGAGGCAAAATTCATAGTTAACAGTTAGTTAATAGTGAGAATCAGTCCCCAGACTAAAGTGTGACCCCGATTGTAAATGAGATGTTAATTGTTCATTGTTGAATTGTTAAGGTTTGTTGACGTGAAATGTACCCAGTTATAGAACAAAGCATATTATATACAGTATATGTGGAGCTGTGGAGATTCAATGAAGTTTAGTTTACCTGTAAATAGGTATTAACCTATACACCACTAGAGGGCATAATACCTCCTGTCCTGAACTCACATGACACACAATACGTTACATGCCTACGTTTAATTAGTGTTAGGGGTTTGATCACATCACTAACCGTAAGTGTGAGCAATAGTACCAGTGAAGTGCAGTAATGAACTCTGAAAGTGGAAAATATTCACGAGTAAACCGCAGCACAGTGTAATACATCACAGCTGGATAAACAAGAGTTCTGCGTCTGAACTTTAGCGAATGCCTTCTTCTGTCAGCCTTTGAAGAGTGTTTTTCTCAGGGACTCTGGGGTTTGTGTTCACTTCTGAAATTAGACAGCTGCTCTGAGGGTCTGCACCTCTTTCTGCTGATGTATGGCTTTGTAAAGGAAAACTATTGTTTTTTTGTTTAGAAAGTGAAAGAATCCAGCGGACCTGTTGTTTTCGGGGTGAGTTTAGAAGACTGTGAATGGACCTCTGAGATTAGTAAAGTTTCTCCAGGTGCTACTTGATGAGTTTGGGTTTGTGTTCTTCAGGTCCGGCTCTGCTGTGTGTGTGTGTGTGTGTGTGTGTG
>NW_015523445.1:0-1295 GCF_001515645.1 Sinocyclocheilus grahami
TTTGAAATGGTGATCTTTAGATCAAGCATTTGCGTGCAAACACTGAATCTTAAGAGAGCGATTTGGGGACAGGCTATGTGGAGAGAAGGCTTTTGGAGCGGTCTCGAGGCCAACAGAGCCGTCAGGGAAGCCAGACTCCATCTCTCTCTCTCTCTCGTCTTAACTCTTTGACAACCTTTATCCAAGTGTCTTCTGCATGAACCGCTCGGACTCCCCCGAGATCACAGGCTTCTGTAAGTATGTGCTAACTACAGTGTTTCCTGCACCACGTTTCTACGGCAAATGTGAGCTTGCAGTCTTGAATTATGATGAGGTATCGAGAAACAAAGCCAAGACACGTTTTTCTATTGCATGTTACGTGTCTCTATTGTCTTTACTAGCTGAACTCAAAAACAAACATATGTCTTGAGCAGTGTAGCCTAACTAAGTCTACGGTGATTCTTATGAGGTGATTATGTTAATGAATTAGTCAAAAAGATTCACAAATGGGGTCAAAATGAACCAAGATATGTTCATGCTGAGTTGCATTTAGAGTTGCATTAAAAACACATTTAGAACGGAGATTAGGGAAATGTCTTTGTTGTTTCCTAAAGTAAATTAAGGAACTGGAATCATTCAGTCATACCAGCATCCGTATGCTAACAAACTTTGGCTATCTGGTAGAAAATAAGCGATGTTTATCTGCTCCTAATATTCTAGTAGTACGCTTGTCAAAAGTGTCCGAGAATCATTTCCCTCCATGGTATTCCCAGAAAAGGTTTGTTTCTCAGTGGCTCAGACCTGTTGGAACTGGCAGCGAGTCCCTCATTGCGTGTCCAGAGGGCAGTTACTGACATCAGCCCCTTATTCTCCCACCCTCTGCATCTGTGTTCCCTTGCAGTTGGGCGTAAGTAGTTCATTTACAACTGTTTCTATTTGCAGAATTTATTACAGGTTAAATAAATGAATAATTCCTTCATCTGAATTCATCATATTTTAGATTTTAGAACTGTTCACCAGCAATGACCAATAGCTCTATAACCAATGAGTGTTTTATTATTAACTATAATAATTTGACCTGTAATAAAATCTGCAATTAAGTCTGCTATGGAGAGTTTTATTTTATTATTATATATTTATGTGTTATATAATAAAATATCTAATATCTAATATTATTTTATCCTGCAATCTGGTTTATTAATAAATAAATAAATAGTTGTTTTATTATTTTTTATTTTCTATTTATTTTATTTTAATTTGTCCTTTTTCATATTATTTTATTGGCTGATGATCAAGAAAACATATATATATATATA
>NW_015523446.1:0-1295 GCF_001515645.1 Sinocyclocheilus grahami
CAAAATTTGAGCATTCTGTCTTGATTTAATGTTCTTGAATCTCTTTTTATTAGACTGGTTTCCCACCTTTCCTAAGCATTGTCAGCAAACTAAACCAGGTAATTGCCATTTGACAGCAGATATGCTTATTATTCACATATAAATCGCATATTCTAATATTTATTTGTCATTTCATTGCATTCTCTGCTCAGTCAACCATCTCTGCTGTGCTTGAGTATTTAATCAATTGGTTTGAGGAGAGAGACTTTGTACCACAGTTGGTAAGTTCAGTATGTCACATCCAATATGCATTGATATTATTCGATTGAGATATATTTAATTAAGAGGTCACTCTAAAAGTTGAGATAAAATGTTTATTTCTTTGTTTCTAATACATCAAATATTTTGCATTTTTCCCTTTAAAATTAAAAGGTATTTTTGAACTGTATTTTCTCAGTTTAGCTGTACGTTGCACATTTATCTTCACAGGGCAGATGGCTTTATGCATTACTAGCGTGCCTTGAGAAACCGCTGCTTCCTGAAGCACATTCCCTTATCAGACAGTTGGCACGACGGTGCTCTGCAGTGCGTGCCAATCTGGTAAACACCTTTTGGTTTGCTCTGAATTCAAAGCTGGGGTATCATTATTTTCTCCCTTGCTTCCGTTGCAGTTGCACAAGTGAAGGCTTGTTTGTTGACAACCTAAAATATGTTGCTTAAAATAGACGGTGTATTATTTTTCTCTTCCAGGAGAGCAAAGACGATGATCGTTTGTCAGCTCTTAACTTGATGATTTGTATTGTTGCCAGGTAACTGACATGGAGTTGTTAGAGACAAATTTAGTGTTCCCTGAAATATGCGCAGGTGTTCTTATGAAGTATAATCATGCTTCTGTCTATTAAAGGTATTTTGAGCAAAATGATTTGGCTGACAATGAATGAGCAGAACTTGGAAGCAGACGGAAGAGCCTTTGTGAAGAAAATTCATGTGAATGAGAGGAACCATGAGAGAAACTCAGGAGATTTTGTAAAAGACTCTTGCAAATTGAATTGAGTTCCATGTAATATTAAAGTACACCTGTTACAAATACAAATTACTGTCCTTTGAAGCATGGCTATTGTCAAATAAAACTTAATTTCTGACATAAAATGCAAACATCTTTGGCTTCTTGCTATTTCATTGTCATGATGTTGTTGTGCTGTGTCTGCCAAATAAAACCATGTCCGATTTATTAAAGGGCTAACTGAAAATCATCCTTATTTTTATTGAAAATTTTATGAAATGCAAAAAATGTTATGGTAATCGTAGTTTCATCC
>NW_015523447.1:0-1295 GCF_001515645.1 Sinocyclocheilus grahami
AACCAGTACCCTTTGTGAGCCCGCACAGGAGGCTTTTGGCACTACACAAAAACGCTGCGAGCAGAAAATATGATAGTCTGTCTGATATTTCCAAAGGTTATAACACGTCTTGCTCAGCAGTTGTCCTCATGGCTGTATCAATAAAAGGTTGTGCTTGTCAGTGTTAACAAATCCACTGACAAATAACAGGGCAGTGTGTCATTTTGATTTCCAACTGTCCGTGCAGTAAAGATAAAGCACTGGTCAGAACACGTTTCTGGTCTTTGGGTTAAATTGCTGTTGCTGTGTGTCCGCTAAAAGACAGCTCACCTCAACTGTCCATCCAGACAGTGTCTTTTATTCTTTTCAGGAACGCATACGCATCTGAGAACGTTTCTTCTCTTATGTTATTTTGCTTTGAACTTTTACATGACCTAAAACTGAGAGTGACAGGAAATTATTTAAAAGTGAGAGAGACAATGAAATATATTGCATGCGAGACTCAAACCGGACCACTAGATCACAGCTCTATTGAAATTAGATTAATAATTGTGTATACAATGACCCAAAAAAAACATAGTTCCAGTTATTAGCTGGGGTTGCAAAGACAAAATTTATTTTGAAATTCAGTTCAGACCCCAACCTTAAGTATTATACTTCAGTGCATAGCTTGCCAAGTTTTTCTATTACAGTCATGAATGATTCTTCAAATCATGTGGCTTGTTGTGGAGAAGTGTGCTATTACTTTTCTAAATGATTGCACTTAGGATATTCACCTGACGGATAATACAATAAAAAGATAAAGAAAAAAAAAGTATTTTTTCCAAAGGTTCTTAACATGTAGTAACAGTTCTATTTAGAACCATATCAGCCTGAAGAGCCCTTTTATGCTGAATGCTAATGCTCTTCTCCACTAAGTAACAGAGTTATTGCATTTATAATCCATAATGTTAGGTTGTTTTTTTTATTACTTGGGTTTATGCTGGTAACTCCCCAGCAATCACCTAGCGACTACCCAGATCACCCCCAGAACACTACATCAACCACCCAAAACACCGTCAGCAACCATACAGAACACCTCAGCAAACACCCAGAACACTATGCCAACCACCCGAAACACCCCAGAACAGCTCAGCACCCACCTAGAACACTATGCCAGCCCCCTGAGCAACCACTCGGAATACCCCAGAACACAGAACACCACAGCAACCACCCAGAACACCTCAGCAACCAACCAGAACACCACAGAACACCTCAGCAACCACCCAAAGCACCCTCAGCAAACACCCCAGAACACCTAAGCAACCACCCAGAAC
>NW_015523448.1:0-1294 GCF_001515645.1 Sinocyclocheilus grahami
CCCTCCTGAAATTTGGCTCCAAATCTCAGGTGAAAATTGTCAGTATGACCCTCTACAAATAATTAATTACTTGGTAAATATTCATCCATTGGATTTAATATTTTGACTTTCATCACTTTTTATGTTGATTTATTTTTAGAGAGAAAAAAAACAACTAACAAATCTGAAATTTTAGCTTGGAAATTTGGTTGGTTTGACAAGGAATTACCCTTTTGATATTCTCAGTGTGAACACACTGCTCACACTATTTATACTGAAAATAGCATAGAATTGTGCATAATTATGCAAGAGTACCAGCTCCTGGGTTAACACCCAGCTTTAAGTGTGAAAGGAACATAGATGAAGATGCTGTATGTTTGCAGTATATAGAGTGCAGCTATACATCTCAACACACCCATGGTTAAGATTTTGCGTTTGTAATCTCAGTTTACACTGTATTGAAGCCTTCACTGATATGTCGTAGTATCTTCTCTTCCTCATGCCTGTGTGACCTGCACTTCATTACGGTGAGAATATTTTACTCAATCACAGACTCTCTGCTGACTGACTCTCCTAGTAGCTGTCAAACACTTTATCTTCAAACAAGTTTAATCCTGCTTTAATACTGACTGAGTCATGATAAAATAACTTTTATAGAGAGAAATCCTTTTAGCCAAGGGCAGCCCTTTGTTGCGGGCGGGCTAAGCATTTAGCAGGGATCTCGGAAACAGATATAATCCTCCGATGACTCTCAAAGCTGACACACACTCTCTCATCTTCATCTGCCTTCACTGTGGGGCCGGAGGCTGAGATGGGTGTATTTTGCATCACATACTGCAGTCCAGTTTACATGCACCTCACAGACAGGGATGTGGAGTTGTAAAATTATGAAAATGGACACTTGATGTAAGATTCTGGTGTGAAATCCAGTGCTCAGTGAAAATAGCAACCATACTGTACATAACGGTGTATACACGTTTTTTTATTATTGATGCAGATTCCATATAAACAAATAAAACCATGCAGCCAGAGCAAATCGGGTACAGCAGTGAGGAGGGGAGGGGAGGGGGGGATAAATACATAAAAATGAATTTAAGTGCATATGTAAAAAAAAAAAATACATAATATATCATATGATTATATATTTTTAAAATGTATTTATTTACTGTATTCATTTCATATAACAAAAGTGCAGTTAAATCAGGTATAGGAGTACAAAACAATTCAGTAAGTACATGTACAAACAAACAAATACATAAAGGAAGTGTATTTATAAATATACAGTGGGTACGGAAAGTATTCAGACCCCTTTAAA
>NW_015523449.1:0-1294 GCF_001515645.1 Sinocyclocheilus grahami
CTGTTTATTATAATGGTGCTGTTACACACATGGATGAGATCATGCTCCTCGTCATCTTTATGTAACTCAATGTTGATGCTCTTTTTCTTATAGTTATATCTATGAACTATTTGCTTCTCAATTTTGCTCTTCTTTCAATATGTTCTCATTTGAATATCAAGGTTAAATTACAGCTAGTGTTAGTCTTTCCGTTCTCATACACCAATGAATGTAACTGGAGGCCATTTTTATTACAGAATTGTCAGGATATTGAAAACAGCATGTCTAAAAGGGAAAATTGTAATGGCTAATTTTATTTCAATTTTCATTGCCCATTACATTTTGTACACTGCATATACATATGTCACTGCAGTAGAGGATGTTCATACTGAGACAATTCACTATGAACTTGACACAATCACAGTACAGATTATATTTTCATAATATCACACACTGAGGTCTGACATGTCTTTAGTATATGAGACGATGGAAGACAAGACACTCACGTTATGAGTTGAAACTGTCAATCAAATGAGTACAGGGCATTGTGGGTACGGGAGGAGCTATAAAAGGAACAATAGCAATATAATTTAATTGTTTCTGCTGAAAGGTTGAAAAAAAATAAGTCATGACAGAATCAATATCTGAACATTCAGACCTGAATTGACATTACTTCACACCAGGTGGTTGAAGAGAAATACATTTTAATTATTAAATTGAGTTGTACATTTAGATTGAAGACAGAGCTTTTGTTAAACCACTGGCTACAAAACAAGACACTTTATGAGCTTTGAATGGACAAACTGTGGCAGCCAGGAAATCAAAATCCAGCGCTGCCACTTCTCTTTTAAGAGTAAGGAAGATTATTTTTGTAGAAGACAAGTTTTATTACTGTAAAGACTTTATAAATATATAAATACATAAAAACTTTTAGGTGTGTAATGCTTTGTTTCTTTATTTTTTTATCTTTCTTTGACCTCAACTCTGTGCTTATGTGGAATTGTTTCTGTTTGGTGCAATCATATTTATTAAACAAAACCAGTCCGTTATTGTGTTTTGATTTTCTTACAGTATTTGTAAAAACATTACGTAATTTGCTGACGTAACCTTTAAATCGTAGATAAAAATAAAGTATTGATCAAAATGGTGTATGGTTTTATTTCATTTATAGGCTTTTAATAAAGCCTTTATAATGTGAAAGCAATCGTTTTTAATGATTATGACACTAATATAATAGTCCAAACAACTAATATAATGGTCCAAAACAATCATATATATAATGATTGTTATATATAATTAAATTAAATAATTATAT
>NW_015523450.1:0-1294 GCF_001515645.1 Sinocyclocheilus grahami
AAAAAAAAAAAAAGTTTACACATCTTTACTGTCACTTTTAATCCTTGCCGAATAAGTGGTAATTTCTTTAAAGATAACATCTTCGCCACACCTTAGATCAAAAGTGTCTATTTTCTTTAGAATTTCTGTAATAAATAATTTCGCTAATCAGTAAAATATGTCTTCTTCTTATTTTTTATAATTTATAAATACATTTATGGGGGGGAGGGGGGGGAGAATGTTCTTGCACTGTAAGCATAACCTTAGCATAAGCCATATGATGTGATGATTTGTTGTATGATAATTCATAGAATTTATGTGTGATTATGAGTTTCAGAGTATGTTTATACCTTGTAGACATCATAGGAGTCAATGCGTGTGTCGAAGCACATGTAGAGGTTATTTAGCATCTCAACAACTTGTAGTGGATTACAGGAGGCTGATATCACAGTAAAACCCACAATGTCTGAGAAAAAAATTGTCACCTGGAAGAGAATATGTGTATTAATTGCTTCCTCGAAAAAATGAACAACCAAGTACATCTTACCACATTCTTGGCAAAGCTAATCAAAAAAACCACAGCATGCTTCCTAGATTCCTACATTTTCTTAGCATTCTGCTATGTATGTAGTTTAATTGGCATTGCTAGGTGGACCAACCTCAACTCCCTATATGATATTCATCCACAGGTGAAAATCTGCTTAACTTCATATCAAACTGCAGGCTTTGCAGCATCATTCATATTTGGAGCATGAACGGCGCAGGACGAGTTAGGTGCAAGTTTAATGCTTAGCGCTAGGGTTTTGTTCAGATCACTAACCCCGATTTCAAGAAATAATAATAATAACAGCAAGTAATAAATGTACTAAACAAGTAATAAACCACTAATAAATGTAATCCGCTATGACTCCGATGTGAGTTGTGTTTATTTACCTTACGCATACTCAACACACCCTGTAAACCATGGTAACCTGCAATTATTACCTTATAGAGCTATTTCTACCTGTTTTAATGCATACAAATGAGTATAGATTGGACAAGTGATTTGACTCGAATGAAACCAGTTATTTTATTTGTTACCATTTTTAGATTACCATCTTTTTCAGTGCAGATATAGTGTTGCTATTATGAAATGCATACTCATTCTGCTACACGTGGCGCTGTAAGTCCAGTTCTTCAAAATATCTAGCTTCAAGTGCTCTAAATCTAAGGGGACGGGCTTCAGGTGCACAAATTGCCCTTATAGACATGTGTCATTTACCCCACTCCCTCATGAGCTGTTTTATCTCCTGATGAATATGGAATACCATAATTA
>NW_015523451.1:0-1293 GCF_001515645.1 Sinocyclocheilus grahami
TAGCCTGCATAGAAAATCCACTAATGCAAACTTCTTAAGCCTCTACAGAGAATATAGCATAAAACACTTATGGTAGTCTTTCAAGTCATCACCACCACATATTTGGGGTTTAAGCCCTGTCCCACTTTAACATGTTACATTAAATAAAGTGGGACATTTAAAAAAAAATAAAAAATTTACATTGATAATAATCATTAATCATATTATGAATTAGCATGAACCATGTCATACAAAAGTCATAAGACATTTCTTATAAAAGCCTGCTGTAGAAAAAAGTCAGACATGAGGTTATATATTGGCCTATGTATGTAAATCTAAAGATAATACATTGGGAGGACAGAATTCACAAAAAATTATTCAAGTGTAAGCAGTCTTTTTACCATGTACTCAGTATCCACTGCTAAAACAAGCATTTGTGTCCATAATGACTAGCATTGTTCTGCATAAATGACATTCTGTTCAAATGGTGAAATGATTCTGAGAAATACAGAAATAATAAGGCAACTGCTCAAGTCATTTCCTTTTTTTCCTGGAATCAGTACAGTATAACGAAATAACTTCTAACAATAATGATCACGTAATGAAATACTAATGGGTCATTCATCTTACCGTCTGAGCTCTGACTAGGGTATTGCAGATTTTGGGAAAAAAATTATATCATACTGATTTCTATAATTTAATCAAACAATGAAATGCTGAAAACGAATAGCACAAAACATCACAGAATGTATTTATCTTGATTTGTATGCTTACTAATGTTTGTGCAGTTGTTTTCTCACCAAAAATGTGGTGATGTCTCTTCCTGGAAGATGATGTTAGGACCTACAACCAGTTTCAACAAACCCCTTAAATTTAGAAAACAATACATTTTAAGGGCATTATTGTGGGTGCTCTTAATTTTAAATTTTTTTTTGCAACTGGCTGCTGGCATTTATTAGATATAAGGGATATTACAAACGATTCATACAGAGGAAAGTGAAACTGAAAAGCACAGGAAATTCTTTTTATTTATTTTTTTGGCAACATTAAACATTTTGAATAAAGAAAGGAAATGGCGAAAAACCATCTGGAATATTTGCCTGTTTTCCATGTCAGAAGTTAGTTCAGCATTCAAGAACATGAAAAGACGTCAACATCCATTCAAACAAGTGAAATCATTTTAACATATTATTATTGATATTCTAAATTTTTATCCAATAAAGGACATATATGATGAGCAGAGCTTTGTAGATTACTGCATTACTTTTACTGCATTACATGTAAATAAGAAATAATGTGAATTTGTGCATTTTA
>NW_015523452.1:0-1293 GCF_001515645.1 Sinocyclocheilus grahami
ATATATTCTGTTTTATTTCATGATCACAATTCTCATAAGAGCAGGAACGTTGCTTTATTTACTTGCTATCTGAAGTATCATTTACACAAAACAGTAGAAATGTTGCAGTTAGGTATTAGCATTCTATGCTATGTTAAATTTTACATCCCATGCATGTTAAAGCTGTTAGATCTGCACTCTCTAAAATTCTGAAAGCATTCCATATTATTTTTGTGTTACCTGAGTGTTAGGCATTAGGTCCTTTACTCAGTTTAAGACTTGTGTGTAAAGCCTAGATTCATATTAATAAAGTCTTTGGGTGTCATGTTGTGGTAAACTAATTTCCGCAGTACTTATGTGGGCTATGAGACTCAGGAGCTGCTTAAAAAGTTTGATGATAGACAAAAAAAGCAATCTACAGAGCTTTGAAAAGCTCAGCCGTTCGACTCTAAACCCTACGGAACAGCAGAACTTCCCGTTCCTTCACACAATGACAAATGAGCCGCTGTCTCTGTGCTCCTCTCCCATTCCACTCATGTGCTCAGAGCTATATATCATGCTTGCTGTAAAAGGCCTCATAATGCCACAACCAAATATGGTATTAAAGAAAGAGATTTTGTTTTCAGTGATGGATATGAGCATAATCTCAAACTATGTTTACCATGGTTCATAATGACAATGTGGTAGAATAAGATTTTCTAACAGTAATTCACTGGAAATGATCTCATACTAAAGCAGGGTCATTCTAAAATGTTTTCCCTTTTTATTAAACATCTGTTAGAAATACAGTCCTCCTTTGTTTGCCTTGTAATAATGATCTTAATGAAGAAGATTCAAATCAATGCCATGTTGACATTTTTAAGTAAAGGTTATTTGGAAGGATATGTGCTATAGAAATACATACAATTTGATGTGAATTCAAATTTGGACAAGAAAACTTGTAGACACTGTCATAATGAACAATCATAAGTGCGGATATAAAAATAATATGTACATATCTATTTGCATATTATTTGTATATTTATTGAAATTATTTAATACATTATTCATCAATACTTACCTGCATACAGTGGCGTATTGTGGAACATTTTCTAGGTAGATTTCAACAATTTTAGCATACATCTCGTAATGATTTATCCCAGTATAACAAAAAAAAGTGTTAAGACCTAAAACTTTTTAAATAAACATAATTGTTTTACCAAGTTCAAGATTGAGGAAGATTCCCACAAAACTATATTTTCTGCAAGCTTTTTTCTAGATAAATAAAAAAATACAGTTAGGTCCATATATATTTGGACACTGACACAATTTTCA
>NW_015523453.1:0-1293 GCF_001515645.1 Sinocyclocheilus grahami
AAAAAAACATTTTTAACATTATTAATTATTCAGATTATGCATTTCTGCCATTCTAATCTGCCTCCCTTCTCTTTGATCTTTCGTTTAAGAGCTTTTGCTATACATTTTGTACTCTCCATGGCCTGGTTATGGAAGCAGGGCACTTCCCTTTCCAGATTCTGAGGCAATGAGGACTGGGACTGAAACAGAAACGCTTGACTTAAAAAGAAACCTAATGCTGTACAGAAAAAAGAAAGAACAAAAAGAGGAAGAAAGATAAAGTGGAGCATATGCATTTTCCGCATAACCTATGATCACCATCAGACCATCGGTGACACAGAACTCTATTTTTGTGTTTGCCAATGTAAAACTCATCAACACAATGTTGTTCAGTGTTCTCAGTGGTTGCTATGCAGTTGCTAAGGTGTTCCGAGTGGTTTTTTACCAGCCCAAGTCAAAACAGCTTAGAGAAGTACCACCACAACTCTTCACAACAAGCCACATGATTTAATCACTTCATTGTGAAGAATAATAATAGTTAATTATTAAATATAATTAATTATAAATTAAATATAAAGCAATAAAAATGTATATTAATTATTATTATTAGTTAACTAAAACAGTAATAAAAAGTATATAGAGTAATAATACTGTTGATTTATTGATGTTAATTAACATTTATATAACATTGTAAATTCATTATATAATAATAGAGGTCTATGTTAATATTAATAATAATAGTCAATAGTAACTCCTTACAAAATCCATTCACACTTGCAAGTCAAAACCACTATAAAGAGACGATTCAAACAAACAGGCCCAGTATGTCTTGAAGGACTCAGAATTAATTATGAGTGCATATCGGCTCATTCTTCACACAGTTTTTCATATGAGATTATGTCAGGATTATTAATTTATCACAAATGCATTCAAATTAACCTCAGCAAACCACAAAAGCACCCTGCCAATATCTCTGTTAATTATCCCATCTGTAACAATCAAGATTTAGAGTTCTTCTCTATAAACGGACCAACAGCACAAGTTACTCCGATCACGCGAAATGTAATTAAACAGCCCTGTGCTCCTACCAAGAGGTTATACGCTTTACAAATTACACTCGTAATGCTTTAGCGTCGATCCTTCAGCAGCAGCAGGCGGCAGCTGCAGTGCCAGTCACATCATTGACTCCAGATGAATGGTCACCGTCTGCTGCCATCAGCCCCTGCAATAACGCAATGCAGAGTCCATATCTGCAGCTCCCCACTCCAACTCCCATGAGCCTCTGCACCTCACAGAGATTCACTGGAGCAGCCC
>NW_015523454.1:0-1293 GCF_001515645.1 Sinocyclocheilus grahami
AATCAGCTGTTTACATTATGCACATATTAATATAATGGAGATAGGAATGAATATTGCTGATAAAGTGTTTGTGTGTATTTGCATGCGTTCAGCGATCAGGACGGCTGATGTACGGACCTGTGCTGATTTTCTTCTTCTGAAGGTTTTTAGGGAATCCTCTTTATTAAGTGTTAATGATGCTGTGTGTCTGAAATACAGCAGCAGTTTCTGCTCCAGGCTGTTCGTGTGTGCTCACGAGTTTAATGTGGAACTACCAAATGGTAATAAAATATTATAAACCAAGAATGTTTTTTTTTTTTTTGGTCTATTTGGTTTATAACTTTAAAAACTGACATTAACTGTCTATGAATAAAATGCCCAAAAAGACGGAGTAATTACATTTCTTAGTTTATGTCTCACAGGTAAGAGAATACAAGTCAGAATTGCTAGAAATAATTTCTGAGAAAATTCAAGCATTTTAATATTAATTTAAAGTTTTAAAAAAAAGTAACGACTTCAGATGCTCATTTGCACTCTTATGGATGTGAAAAACACGTTTTAATTTTCATATTTACAGGCAGTGATGGTAAATTACAGACAAAAGACAAATTTGGGCTGTTTTTGACCCATACAACCCTTTTTTTCCTGGCCAAAATATATATTGAAATATATGCTAAATATGTGTTATACACATTAAAGCTCAATTGAATATATTGTGTAATTAGAAAATATAAGTTTCAACCTTCATTTAGTATTATATTTTAAAATGTATATATTTCAAAACTTGTAGTTCTCAAAAATATTTTTAAAAAAATTGCAGTACAATATATGGTTTTTAAAACCAAAATCTCTCTCTCTCTCTCTATATATATATATATATATATATTTACATGAATATATTTTTATTTAATTGTATTTTTCTATATTTTAATCATATGCTAAGCATGTTATAATCAGTGAAGCTTAATGAAATATATTTTAGAAATTTAATGAAATTAAAATAGGTTATAGACTTACAGAAATAATTTTTTCAAAAATGTACAAAAATTTGATTTCTTAGACTGAAATGTTTTTTTTTTAATCTATTTTTCAAAAAATATATAAAAAAATATACTGTATATTGATGGAAAATGTATTTACATATATATTGAAATATATTTTAGTGAATATTTTTTGGTCATTTTATGTGCATTTTGAAATATAAATTTTTAATGCATTGAGAATTCTGTAAATTCATTATTCACAAATGGACCATTCAAACTCAAGATAATTTTTTCCTCTTTATTCTTTAGTAACATGTTGCACGCATAACAA
>NW_015523455.1:0-1293 GCF_001515645.1 Sinocyclocheilus grahami
TAATCCTTAAATAATAACTAAATAAAGCTGAAATTTGATTTATTGCCTTTCATGTTCTGGGGAGAAACTGAGATGGAATAATAAATGAGAAGTCGGTTTCTGTTAATAAATTAAATAGTTTAATTAAAATTTTTTGCTAGCTCTGGAATTCATCATTTCCATTAAACCTGTACCGTATTATATTTATTTTCTAATGCAAAATAATATGATTTCAGCTAAAAGACTTTTATTTTGGTGTGGCGTTATGACGTCATAAGGCTGCGTCTGTGATTTGGCTGACAAAAGTGAGTGCTTTTAATCATTTCAAGTGTTTAATTTAATACAACTTATTTAGAGAATTGTATGTAAACTGTGCTTATCCTTTGAATCAGTTTATCTTAACACGAGTGCAGTCGCTGGCGAGTATTGACGGAGTATAAACTCCGAGTCAACTGAATCGATTTCAGTGTTTTGAGTTACTCGAATCTCCTGCTGATCAAAACCGTGTAAACGAGTGAGTGACGTGACATGTGACGACCCATACTCGGAATTAGTGCTCTGCATTTACCCATCCAAAGTGAACACACACCTGGAGCAGTGGGCAGCCATTTATGCTGCGGCGCCCGGGGAGCAGTTGGGGGTTCGGTGCCTTGCTCAAGGGCACCTCAGTCGTGGTATTGAAGGTGGGAGAGAGCGCTGTACATTCACTCCCCCCACCTACAATCCCTGCCGGTACGAGACTCGAACCCACAACCTTTGGGTTATGAGTCCGACTCTCTAACCATTAGGCCACGACTTCCCTGACAACTGTAATCACAACTTTTACAAACAAACTGCAAACATTTTCATCTTTCTTCAATCTATTAAATTGAACCATTGAATGCCAGATGTATAACTAAACATTAAATGTGTGTATCATTTGTGTTTGTAGTTCTAGTTGTAATTTGTGTCCTTTTATTATATCCTCCTGAGACCCAGCTATGGAGTTTTTGGCTCTGTAGTGGACATTATATTTGAGTGATTTCTCTGAGACCTCTCATGTCACAGTTGTAAGTCTGGAGTCCTGTACAGAGCACATGCAGGGCTTTCCAGAGACACCACATGATTGGCTGTTTCACCGAGACCACTCCCTCTCCTTGGTCTTTAAAAATGGCTGACATTAATTTAGTGATAAAATTGTACATCCTTATGGAAATATGATAATATTTTGTAATTATAATTTAAATCTGATTAATTTTCAAATTGTGTGTCATAAATCAACATCTCATAAAAATGTTATGGGGTTTCAAATCAAAATATGACTTGATTTCATAC
>NW_015523456.1:0-1293 GCF_001515645.1 Sinocyclocheilus grahami
TATTTTTTAGATTAACCTATTTTTAGAGTTTACATTGAAAAAAAAAAGTTGTTTTATAAGAGAAATCACAGACACTTTTAACTATCAGTAAATAGTGATTGACTCTTGCACAATTCTGACAGAAATTCGATGACGTTGAGGCTGTAATGTGATTGGTTATCAAGACACACATGATCCAACACGACTGTTACACTTTCTCCAGTAATAATAAGACTAATAATGATAAAAAAGTAATAATAAGCTGCTAACAAAAAGTAGCTAACTACACTGAAGCTATTAAAGCGATTTTCATTCAAGCTGCTTGTGTAAACAATATGACAAAAAAGCAGCAATGTAGCACTAGCTCATTGCTTTGAAAGCAACTGAGCTACCATAACACTTCTGAAAAAATGTAGTGATGTTAGTTCCTCTCCCACACAATATGGCACTTGTAGTGGAACATATGCTAATAGTGGTGCAATCGTGCTCTACTTGACACCGTCAGATCCACTCAGGATGTGGTTTCTAGGAGCTAATTTTGTATCACAGGCTGTTTAATTACTCTTTGTTCATAGCTCAATGTGATAGCTGCACATGGCCTCTTTATGACAGCAGTCGGAGAGTTTTCTTCAGACCGTGATGGCGGGCGTTTCATCTTAAAGGCTCTCTGAAGCGTCTTAACTCTCTTTGCCAGTTTTGTTGTTAGGAATTTGTCTTTTTTTCCCTCTAATATGTCTTGTCAGAAAGTCAGAGTAGCGGCGTGGGAACTAAAATCTGAGTTCCCAGGTGCCTCTAGCTTCCGCAGCAGACTCGTACCTATTACTTCCTCTTTTTCCTCGCACTTCTGAGAGCCGCACCACAGCAGGACCTCGTTATGACAGCCAGAATGAGAGCGATGAAGAGAGCGAGTGCTGTCTACTTTATAAGAGCTTGTCCATCAAACTCTTCCTCAGAGGAGTTCTGTTTAACACAACGGTCAGGACGCTTGAGGCGTATAGTCCTCCAACTTACCAGCACCAGGAATCAAGCTCAAGATGATGAAATCACTCAGGATGAAAACGCACTCACGCTGATTGCCGGCCGACTGAAGCAGTTTTAAAGATCTTAAATGTTTTTTACTCCATAATGTGTGTTTTTATCCTTTTCAGCTAACGCCTGTCGGAACCACCATCTTCTCAGGTTTTACAGGGAACAATGGGGCTGTTGACATTGATGATGGTCCTAACGGACAAATTGAATATACCATTCAGTACAACCCGAAAGATCCGGTATGTGTTTTTCTTTTCTATTTTGTTTGCAGTGTGTGTGTGTGTG
>NW_015523457.1:0-1293 GCF_001515645.1 Sinocyclocheilus grahami
GACTCGCTGAAATGCACCACCGACCCTCCCAGACGATGCATGGCTGCTGAGAACGAACTGCTGCGAGTGCTCACCTCGTAGGACATGGAGGCCATGACTTTACCCTGGGAGAAGATGAGCAGAATGGAATAAAGAGTTTATAAGAACTTGTTATTTCATCTGTGTTCAAGACACCAAGAGTTTCTGTTTCCAAGGGCCACAAACGCCCATTCGACTTCAAGAGATCGACTTCACGTCAACTGACACGTCACAGCCAGATTGAACAACATCCTGACTCCAGACTGCTGCTGACTTGAGCAGTTAAATACACCTGCTGGGGGAGGTTTATGTAATGAATGAATTCAGTGACATCTACTCTGTTATGGGACAGAATGACTCTCAGTAATCCAAGCTAATGTGGTCTACAGGTTGAATCAAGTTCCAATCTGCTCATTCCACACTTCCAAATAAGAATTTTGGATGCTGAATTTCATTGACAAGCCTTTTAGTGTGAGACTCACAATCTACCTTCAGGCAAATAACTTATCCTATCTCTATATATACACTTAATTGGGGTCTGTAAGAATTTTTTTAATCTTTTTTTTATTAATGCTCACTAAGGCTGCATCTATTACATCAAAATACAGTAAAAACAGTAATATTTTGAAATATTAGAATTTCAAATACATTTAATGTATTTTAAAATGTAATTCATTCCTGTGACGCAAAGCTGAACTTTCAGCAGCCAGGATTTGCTGTTCAAAAAACAGTTATTATTCTTCAATGCTGTCTATCTAAAAATAGTAATATCTTACTAACCCCAAACCTTTGAACGGTAATTTAAAAACAATACTACCTTTTGCTAACATTTTAAAGTATCTTATGACAGAACTCCATGTGAATGTAATAATCTTTAACTACACATTGTTCCAGTACATGGATAAGCATTCAGTAATTACATTGGCGCTTAAGTCTCATGGGCCATTTGTTCTCACAGTAAGAGTTTTCGATTACAGAACGTTTTGACTTGTGATTCAATAAGACAAGAACCACTCTGACTGATTCAGTCAGCGAGAGTCATTAGACTGATTCAAACGAATAACTCATGAATTAAAGTCTATGTAAAGCAATATTAAATATGTGTTCTGAGTTTGTCACGCCACAGAAAATGTGTTTTTAACCACCCAGCCAAATTTGAATGATAAAAAAACAGAGTAAATAAAATAAGGCATCAAAATAAAAAAATTAAGCAGAATACTACTACCACGCCCATTAGAGGGAAAGCTGGCCCACCAGCAGGTGCAGCAGTGGGGA
>NW_015523458.1:0-1293 GCF_001515645.1 Sinocyclocheilus grahami
TTTGTGTCGCGTCATGGATGAAAAGTGTTACTGATGGCAGAAATCACCTGCTAACACAAACACGACTGTCAGAGTAAGACTAATAGTTCAAAATGTTATGAAAATAGAATTTCCAACTGTAGTCCAAATTTTGACTTTTGAATGGTTGTGGCATCATGTCTTGTCATTATGTAAATAATTGCTGGCCGAATCACTCTATGTATGTATTGTATGTATGTATTTATCCAGACTGCTAAACACTGTTGCTGTCCTCAACTAAAATGTTACAACAACTGCCATCTAATAAACTGCAAGACTCTGCAAAAATTTGAATGTCACATTGCCATGACTTATCACAGGTGTCACTTGAGGATACTTGTACCTGAGGTTCCCACATACATAGAAATATACATATAACTCTACAAAAGTTTTTGTTAACATAAAAAGACCAGTGTGTCTTAAAATAAATAAATAAACAAGAAAGAAAGAAAGGAAAAGAAAAAGAGATCACGAAAAATCAAGATTTGTCCTCTCAATAGTCTGTAGTTTTACAAGTTTATTGTTTTATTTTCTTTCTAATGAGGTAATCTGGTATTCTAGTCGAGTTTTATATAATTGCATTGTCCAGGCATTTCATTGTGTTCCATTTAAAGTTTTTTTTCTTTTCTATTACCAATCCATGCTGCAATCTCTAGAGTGATCTGGCATATCATAAAGTACCCAGGACAAATCAATCTTTCGCTATTCCTCATCCAATAAAACTGGCACAGAGCTTATAGGGGGTCCATTGACTGCAGTCTTTAATCACCTCAGATGAACCTGACCTTTAAGTATTGTAGTATCGTTTGAGGGTTACACTGTGACAATAAACTTGCTGCTTCCCCTCAACGAAGCGCCCAATGATTCAAACATGCTGACCTTACATAGGAAAACTGTCAAAAACTTTGTCAAGGTATCCAGCCACAAAAATCAGAGGATCAATCAAGCTGACTCAAGTGTTTTGTGGGTGCTCTCTTCAGTATGGATGAGTTGGTAGTGGGGTGTCACACTGTGATAATACAGCAATCTATCATGGCGATGAGACTGAGTATTGGCTGCCTGTGACAGGCACTGAGGAATGGGACTCGACTGAGACAGACTTCACATACTCACCCGATCAGCAGTCTGGCGCCTGAACAAGGAACACTGCTCCAAATCCATTTATTCAACCACTACCTCACTTTTTTGTACTTTTAAAAGGACACTTTTTGTTCATCACTTGACAGTTGTTCCACAAAAGTAAGGATACATGAAAGTGATTTGTCCATTTCAATG
>NW_015523459.1:0-1292 GCF_001515645.1 Sinocyclocheilus grahami
AAAAAAAAATAAGTTTTAGTCCAAAATACCCTAATAATTTATTATACAATGCTAAAAAGACCCATATCCGTCATCATGTGCACTGATGAAATATTTAATTTGATTTAAAACTGCACTGTGCAGCCTAAGCTTCATTCCACCCTGATGTTTCTCCAGTGAACATGACCATAATAACATTCCTGACCACAGCAGTTTGTCTGAGTGACTGTCACGCCGGCCGTTTCTCTGTCAGATTACAGGAGCAGAGACGTTCAGAGATCTGCCTCTAACCTCCACGTCTGTCATCGTCCGTCGTCGAGCTCTCAGGCGTTTATAGCTCACTGTCAGTCCCATCGTCTCTTTATTATAGCTCCCGTGCTCCTGTGAGTGGCTTCAGGATGCAAAGGCACCTGGACGAGTGATTCTCCAGATTGTAACTGACTTTGACCCTGATGGTGTTTCTTTCTGAATTATGACCAGCTGCCACTTCTTATGTCTTAGTGCTCAGCGAGTAGGGGAGCGGGTAATTGGCATTCTTCTATCTCGTTCTCCTGCGTCACGCGGGACCCATCACCGTGTAATAGACACAGCAATGTACACAACGCTTTAGCTCCGACAAACAGCTCAGGCCTGTCCACGACCGTGCGGGTTCGGTGGATTATCTTAAGGGTTTGCTGGCTTTGCTCCACTGAGATCAAGTCTACTCCACACACTGCTATTAGCTGTGTCCAATTCCTAAAGACACTGTTAACCCACTGTTGCAGCTGATAAGGGAGGCGAGGAGATAAGATGAAAGTGAAGGAGAAACAAAGGCCACAGGGCTTCAGACGAGCGAATGGAATCGCCTTCAGACGCAGCTGTGGTTACGGTCACTCTTCAGAGCCGCGCAGTTGATCTGTGATCGCAGAAATAACTGACGGGTGCTTATAACAGAAATCATTTTTCAGTAAAGGTGACAGGTGCACATTTCCACATTACTCCACGCTTCCTGGACAATCTTCAAATAATTGCTTTTAAAAATGTCATTTTCTGCAGCGTGGCAGGGGGCCAAAGCAAACAAAATCATAGTGTATAAAACCACTAGTGACTGAAATAACGGTCGATTTGACAGAAAGCGTACACAAATGAGTCACACTGCAAATTAATTGATTTAAAAACAAATCAAAAGTTTGGCGACAGTAAGATTTGTTTTGTTTGTAATACTTTTATTCTACAAGGATGCATTAAATGACAGTAAAAGACATTACAAATTATTTGCTTTTCAAATAAATGCTAAAAACGTTCTGTTCATCAAAGAATCAGAAGAAAAAAAT
>NW_015523460.1:0-1291 GCF_001515645.1 Sinocyclocheilus grahami
ACTATTTACTATTTTACATAGTGTGTGATTTTTGGTGAATTGTACAACTAGGGTCAAGTTGACAAATATCATCGTTATTAAGTATAATAACAGTATATGGAACCCACAACAATTTAAAAACAAAAATATACATACAATTTATTGTCCCCGTTTTTTTCAGTTCATAGATAATAACAAGGGAGATTTCAATTATATTTTAACCACTGAATTAGGAAATTCTTTCCATTTGAGAAATCTGGTCACCTTAGTATAGTTCATATTAGAAGGTTTTCAAAGTTTTGAGTAGGTGATTTCTATTCTTTTTGTGCTTATTTAGGTTATTTAGTTGAAGCTTGTCCCGTCCACTGTGATGTTAGACAAAACATTTTAAGACTGAGAAACACCTTATGACTGTAACTTACATTTGATGGTCTGCTGATTTACAGGACAATCAACCACGAACCGTGTTTGTTCCCCTTTACTTATTGCACAGCTTACTTTCCTCCAACCTTCTGGTAAATTCTGTCGCGAATCTACCAAAAATCTCTCTTTTGCACATTTGATCTTGCCCTGCGCATCGGACGGCACACCGTCTTTAACCCCACACTGCCATCTAGTGTCTGGTCTTGTAATTACACCACTTGATGGAGTTATCACGTGGGTTCTGTTACTTTGCTCAGCGCTGGTTATGATGCACCAATCGCAGTCGTTTTTGAGCTCTCGATAACGATCTTTTAAATACGTGTGAGACAAAAACCGTCCTAAAAGTTGTATGCGATTCAGCTTTATGTGTGCATCTCCCTGGATGCACTTAATATGTTCTGCCCAATAAGAAACGGTTAATATTGTTTTCCTGTGAATTAAATGCGCATTTGGTCCGTGTGCTACGGTAATACGGAAACGGCGTAACTGTTGATGTTTGGAACTGATTTGGGCTCATAGGTCGTCAGGCGTGATGTTTGACCTGTTATTAGTTTCGGCTGCTGTCTTCTAGTCGTTGGGAGCTGAACATTCACATTCTGGTAGGAATGCTTAAATAGTTTTCATAATGCGGAATGATTTGTTCCATTCATTATTATTTCACTTAACATGTCTTTTGCAGACTGATAAATAATCTTCCGTGTTTGTTTTCTTTATGTAATAAGGTCATTCATATCGTTTATCGTTTATCAAGCATTCTACTGAAAGAAGGGGCATTCCACAAAATATATATTACGGTGACCGGGAGGGGACATGTTCAGTTCACTAAGTTTTGTCGTGGCCACGAGATACATTAAAGGGGTCATATGATGCTGCTAAAAAGAACATTATT
>NW_015523461.1:0-1291 GCF_001515645.1 Sinocyclocheilus grahami
AAAAAAAGAGAGCGATATAAAGGAGTAAGAGTTAATCATCCTACAAAACTGAGAAAGCAGAGAATCTGCACATAAATAAACATCACATAAGTTTTATTTACACAAAAACAGAGGCGCTCTCTAGCTCAGTGTCACTGTGAGGCCAAACACATCCCATCAATCCTCCTACACACTCTGTAAAGCACTGCACATATTTATTCTCACATGTGGGGATAGTGTCACTATTGACAAAGTTTGCCATATGTTTGACATCCATCAGCACACAGGCTTCAGCATATAATGGACCTGTCATTATTCATGGTTGGTTTGGGTGATCTGCACTGACCTAAGAGCTTTAATGCTAGCTTAACCAATTTCAAACTATATGTGGTGTTAGTCTTCAACGCCACTTAAACTGTAATTTAAACACCAAATTCCAAAGAAAAACATCTTTCCCAAACACAATTGCTACATTTAGTTGTGTAGGCTAACAAAATGGTCCTCTCCCAAACTCATGCATTGGCTAAGCCAACATAGGTGTGTCAGGCAGGTTGTGGTGCTCAAACAAACAGAGAAATGTTTCTGTAGTATTACAGTTATGCAGTATTTACACTTTTCAGAGAAATGACCCTAGGAAGGCCTTTATTTTAACACTGAAAAATGACAATTCATTTTTAAGCACAGCAGAATATAACTTCATTTTATACACATACATATTTTAATATACTTTCTGGCCCACTCTCTAGGGTGGCAGGTGAAAATGTACTCATCTTTGATTCAGCACGGAGTGAAGGGCTGTCTATGCGAGCTAATGTCATTTTCAACCGTTTGCACGAATACATTCAATTAGATTCCCTCCATATGATTCAGCGTCTCAGTATTCAGACTTGAGGGAGCCCAATGGAGCAGCCCCGTGGGTCTCACGACCTGATCAATAACCCACTTAATGGATCAATTTAAGCACTGCTTCAAAGTAATCCCCCCACTGCTAAAAGACTGAGACGCGAGAAAATGAGACCCTCGGAATTTGCAGAGTATGTTCCTTTGCTGAAGCCGCAGTCAGGGAGAACTTGATGCATCTAACTGAACGCTCCCCATTCACCACTGATTCAGAGGAGACGACTCCTTCCGCCTGTTTAGTCAATAAGGCTCACGCTAATAAATATGCTATTCCTTCACTTGAATGAACAGACGAAAGCTTCAGGGAAATTCTACAGAGCTCAATACAGCATGGTTATTTCTCGACTTAAATGTATGTTAAAGCTGAAATGCACCACTAGCCACACCAAAAGAAAATTAAAAATAAAATAAA
>NW_015523462.1:0-1291 GCF_001515645.1 Sinocyclocheilus grahami
GATTGATTGATTGATTGATTGATTGATTGATTGATTGATTAATTAAAAACAAGGTTTGACCCAAAAGTCTGAGGGAGCATATGCCTCTTTTCTCTGAAAGGACGTCTCTCTTGTGTCAGATCTGCTGGTACCTGTAAGGTCCTCTCAGGGGGCCAGTTCTTCCTAATCAAGGGTCTGATTGTTCTCCAGTGTTTCTGTGTGGTTGTCTCTACAGGGGGAACTACACTGAAAATAAAGCTTTACAGCAACTAAGAATTGTCTCAAATGAAAACATGAATGGACTCCCAAACCAATATATTAGCGTTTAAAGAGGTTTCCTGAAACAGGTTGTTCACTCCATACTGCATGTAGATACGTTTTGTTTTTATTTAACCTCAACCAATAAGTTTAGTTTACAGTATTAGTATTTGTTCTTGTATCAAACCATATGAGCCCCGCAGAGCTCCCTTCCTGGTTTTTATCTATATAGCTGATGTAGTAGATCTATTTTAATGAGGATGTGGTTATGAATTGTAGTCTTTTAGCTAAACGGCTCGTGTACAGGTTAGTGCTGCGGTTGAATAATGGGTCAGATGTTCTGTTAAGGACTGTGGGTTCGGGTTTACCAAAAGGACTGCTGCAGGACTGCAGATGCTTTGAGACACAAACCACATATTGCAGCTTTCTAAATGTGTTTTCCATCTTTGCAAATGAACGCAATGCATGATAAGAAAGCGCTGGACCATTGGATGCTCCTTAGTGCGCATCATTTAATGCTGTGGCTGTGAAGTATAACACAGCCACAGCCTTTTGTCTGAAGAAGTGTGAAGTGGACATATAATAATCCACATATATTTTTTTCTAAATGAGCAATGATTTGGAATAAACATTCTAATAGATGTTGTTTTGCCCTTCCAATGAAAAGCATACAGGTGCTGCTTACACAGTTGGACATGTTTGAGTCTCATCGTTAGATGATAGAGGTATAAACTCCCGTTTAGATTGTGCATGTTTGATATTGTGAAACGGATTATAAAAAACGTTATTGCTAGGACTTTGCTACTAATACACAGTTTTCAAATATGTACACTTTAAGCGTAAAAAAAAGCGTAAATATTTTTAATACATATTTTATATTTCTTACTTTTTAATCTTATCTTTTTTTCATATTTTATTTCATTTTGTGCCTCTTTTTAAAATGTGTTTCTGTGTAGATTGTGTTGTTTTACTCTTGTCTGAGACACAAACTAAATAAATAAATAGTAGTAGTAGTAGTAGTAGTAATGATAGTAGGTGTGATGTTTGGTCACTG
>NW_015523463.1:0-1291 GCF_001515645.1 Sinocyclocheilus grahami
GTTTCATTAACACTGGTGTTATCAAGTCAAATTTCCTGTATTTTGAATCGGACATGATCCCACAAGGTCTGGTGACTCGAGAACCGCACAGACCGATTCAGTCCGACTCGCTCGATTTGTCAATGAATGGTTCAGAAAGGTTTTGCAAACCGATTCATTGAAAAGATCCGACTTATATGAACGAGCCGTTTACGAATTGAACAATCATGAACAATGTGGACAAGATTATTCCCCAGCCAAAATTATTATGTAACGTTTATAAATGTGTATGCAATGTATTTGGAAACGCTATGCTAAGAAATTCCAAAAATGTGACCTTGCTGTTTATTCCATGGAGTTTTGAAAGCATGCATGGCAGAGCACAGTTGCAACTGAACTTGAATGTGTCATGACTAGACAGAACCACCCTTCCCTATTTAAGGAAATACATTTTGATACACGTTACTTTTGCATACAATTACGCGTCGAATTCGGCCAATACTAACCCCATTAGCTGCAGCAATCTGGATGATCAGCTGAATAGCGTCTTTCATGAAGAACCGTCCATCTCCTCCCACTACCAGGATGCCCTCCTGCCTCTGAGCAGGCTCAATGGTGGAAATGATACTCTGGATAAAATTCTCCGCATAATGCTGGTTCTGTTGGAATACAGTCACCCTCTTTCTCAAACCGCTGGTTCCAGGTTTTTGGTCGGTGTACGGTTTGGTCTTAATAACCGTAATTTTCACCATGTTGCAGCAGCGGTGAGTGTCTGTCACTATCCGGGTGCCCAGCGGGATGTGTGTTGTTCACCACGTAGCTTCTCTATTCTCACATTGGCCTTTCACCATTTAAACGGACACGCCCACATTTAAAGAGACAGTTGAGAAATATATAAGGTCTAATACTAGAGTGTACAAAACCCCAAAGCAAGTAAATCATAAAACTATGTTTTATGCTCTAAATTTATATTGTATCATATGAAAAGCTAAGCAAACAAGCAATATTTGAACATCAGAGTGGTTGCAGATCGAGTGATTCATCGTTATTATATCTGAACAGAATCTCAATATTTATATCAATATGAACATTTAAGGCTTTTAGTTGTACATGTAAGCACCTGATGGTCTTATGGGAGAAAATTTAGGGGCCCTATGAAAGTACATGTTGGGAAAGTTGGCGCTCTTGGTCAGAGTTTTGTTTGTCTATTGCATCAAGTTTCACCCAGAATTCATTCAAAGCAGAACAAAGTTTACAATGATGCAAGGTTCGCATGTTGTCATGATATTGCAGGTTTCTTTAAAAAAAAAAA
>NW_015523464.1:0-1290 GCF_001515645.1 Sinocyclocheilus grahami
AACCACACGGCAGCAACAAACAGGAAGTGACGAAAAAAGGTGGTCCCACGTGCTCCCTTTAAAGCTGCAGATCTGCAGCATTGCATTAAAGTGGAGTAGATTGTATATTTTGTATTTAATATATGCTGAATTTCTGTCGTACCCACAGATAGTGTACACATAACTATATTTTCTTTGTACTGTACATTGAGAAAGGACTCTTGCCTTGTTACACCACCTGAGCAGAGACTCTTTTTTTTGATACAGGAAGATTGCGTATAAAGACTATATCCAGTGTTGCCAGATTGGGCAGTTTTGAATTTGTTTGTGAGGGTAAAAATTGGCTTGGGCGGGTGGACAAAATTCGGGCGGTTTTGAAACGTACATTTTATAGGCTAATTATTTAACAAAACCCAAGTGTGCATGTTCTCCATCCAATTAGTCATCGTGACGTCACAATCACGAGCTGAGTATGCAGGGGGCACATGTTTAGTGTTGATGCCGACGATCAAAACTTCTGCGACACGGACATAAGGGGCCACTTAAAGGATTTGAAGGACCACGCCGAAACTAAGCAGCACAGGATGCGGTGCCTGCCCTAAAGCTAACTTAAGTATCACATCCAATTGTGACGACCAGGAGTGACGTGAACTCCGGATAGCAACATACATTGCTTGCCACACATCAGTTAATGCCATGCTGAACTGAAGGATGAAATCGGAGCGTTCCAGATGCACAGAACCAAATGTTCGGCTGTCATTAAGTCAGTTCTGGCACCATATTTTAGAGATGAACTTCGACAGGACATTGGCAACTCACCTTACTCGCTTTACTTGGATGAAACAATCGACATTTCTGTAAACAAGTTACTTTGCATATGCATAAAATATCGATATAAGAAGCAATCGGTTTGTGAGCACTTACTTGTCACTGGTCAAACTTTTGGACGCTGATGCTAATGGGATTGTGGATGCCATCATAGGCTTTGTGCAAGCTAATGCGCTGGATATAGCAAATATGGTTGGCATAGCAACAGATGGAGCAAACGTCATGGTGGGGAGACAACATAGGCCTATTTCACAATATGGAGGCCGAGAACGGAAGTAGGGAATCGGTACTTCCGGTTGCGCCACCGCCCGTTATGATCGTCATTCATTCATTCATTGTCATAATGGAGTGCGAACTCTTTTTCTCCCAATAATTAATAAATTTACCAACAATAAGAATAGCAGATGTTGTCCGTTTTGTTGATAGTTTTCAGGGAGATGTCAGGTGTAGCGAATTTAGCTCACAACAGGAAATATGAATAAT
>NW_015523465.1:0-1290 GCF_001515645.1 Sinocyclocheilus grahami
AAGTTGTATGTGTGCTTTGCTTTCTTAATGCATAACATGCTATGTGCTCATTCAGACTAGCTAAAGGAGCGAATGTAAGCAGTAGGAAACATGATGCACACCGCCATGGAAAACTATTGTTCTGCCAATTGTGTTGTGATTGACGCCTCTCGAGTTTGGCTGAAAGTGTAATATTTAATTGTCAGTATCGATGCTGTCATAACACAAATTACACGGCAAACAGTGAAATGATGCAGATCTAGTTGAAAAGCTTCAGTTTACAGTTCAGAGGCTTTAAAACATTCCTGCTAGAATTTTACGTTTTGAGTGTTTTACGTCTGTCTGTTTGCTGGGAAAAGCATGTTTATGTGAAACAGATTGTGACAGAAGAGATGCAGTGACTTCAATCACTTGCTCGGTTTTAACTTGAGTGGCAATATTTCATGTCTGGCAACTGCAAGAGGAATGAAATGAGTGTGCTAATGAGCTTCACATTGAAATGCGCATTCCTTATTGGCGTATTCATAGCTCATCTTGGCTAGACTGTGGTTTGGAGAGAGACTGTCAAAACTGAGCTTGTACTTGGGGCATGTGAAACTATTGGCACTTGCTTCAGTGCCAGACTGTTTGGAGTTTTAAAGTATCTAAATGTGGGGTTTTGATGTTATGATCTATAGATATTAAACTAGACACAATAGATTTTCAGAGCTTAGGGAATTCCTGTCTTTCAATTGTTAGAGAAAACAAAAATCTAGAATGTTAGTGCTTATCAAGCTCATGTCGTCATTGATTTTCTGATTAATGAAAATCAAACATTAATTTAATGAGCAGACTTCATAAAAGATCATCACTGCGTTTTGCTTGATCTTCAGTGTCATCTTAATTCTGATAAAAATTATTTTGTGCAGAGTAATGTGTTGTGCATTTGCTCATATCTCCCAACAGGGGGCACTGCGCAGCTGTTTCTTGACGAGATCTATCGAGGTCTTGTCTAGATGGTAATCCTCATTTTGTGACATTCTCACACTGTTTCTTTGGATTTGGCGTTTGCTGTTTATTATGACCATTTCATTGAAACCAAGTACAACAACTTGACAAACTACAAGGTTTAACAACTCACTATCAAAAAAACAAAAAAGACGGTAAAATAAATCCCCATTTCTAGCACTGATATAATCAAATATACCATTAGATAGTCAAATGATAGTCTTCCAGACAACAGCATTTTGAAGCAACAGCTAACCAAGACAACTAGAAAAATAAAAATTTTGCATACTAACAATTTGGAAATCTACAAAAATACACTATTAT
>NW_015523466.1:0-1290 GCF_001515645.1 Sinocyclocheilus grahami
TAATAAAATATAGTACAATTATATTAAAATAAACCGAGACTGATATTGTGCATTGTGTATTGTGTTTATTAAATGTGTTTATTGGATTTTTTTCTTAACTAAGCTAATTTTTTATACTTGAATGTTTTCAATGAATTTCAACTCTTTCCCTCCTAAGACCCTGAGTAAAGGAAGATCATTGCTGCTTCAGGCCAAGGTAAGACCGTAATACATCAGTGATTTAGTATCTTGGATGCATCAGTAAGTTCAGTTGAGATGGTGACTACCTCTGCTTGCAGGAGAACTACTCCGGGTACGACTTCGAGAACAGGCTGCACGTCCGCATCCATTCCGCCCTGGCCTCCATAAAGGAAGTGGTCCCTCACTGACCCGTCCGTCCCACCTCAGAAGAGCTCCTGTCCAGCACTTTTTGAAGCGAAAGCCATGTGAAGTAATCCTGCTTTTCTGGAGGGAGAAACTGAGAGTCAGTGGATTTCAGGTGACCGAGGACGTGTTCGCCAGTATTTTTCCGCCTAGTATCGAAAAGGTTCACTCTTCATGTAGCTGTTGGTTATCGCTAATTTTCACGTTCACATTTACATCCAGTTTGTGTGTTCAGGATTGATCTACAGAAGCAACTCTCACGAAGAAACAGGTGTAGACCAGCTGGTTAGATCCTTTCCCAGAGCTTGCGCTATCATACCAAATACATTAGCATGGGATAGAACTCTACATTAGATAACATGAAAACATCAAAATGAACTATATATTGTGTAACCCTTTATCTCAAAGAAATAATAGTATCCAAACTTACCTGTAACTACCTGTATGTCAAATCAAGATTGTTTGCGTCTGGCACAGTGGCTGATCGATATGAGACCAAAATGGCGATGCTATGATTTCAAAAATAGTTGAATGAGAAATATTTTTGAGTCTAATTTGCATCAGATGTGTTCAGTTAATAATACTAAAGCTGATTTATTTATGATTTGGTAACACGTTATTTTACAGCATCCTTGTTACTTTCTATTGTAATTACAGTAAATTCTGCATAATTACACGCAACTAGCCCTAAACCAAACCTTGACTTGAAGTGTTAATATTACGCATTACTTAATTACACTGTAACAAGGACACTTTAAAATAAAGTGTGGCTATATCATTTTTTTAATTATTATTATATGTATTTTTCTTTATTATTCACATATCATTTTCAGTAAAAATATTAAATTGGTGTTTTAAATGATAAAATTATAAATTATGTACAAAAATTCAAAACTTAACTTGAATTTGGAGGCAGTTGTATGAATA
>NW_015523467.1:0-1290 GCF_001515645.1 Sinocyclocheilus grahami
CATCAATAAATGTTACAGTATAAAGTAATAAATAAAAATACAAATGACCTGTTATGGCAGGGATCACATCAGCTGCAGTTGTAGTCTCCCTGCTCACATCCCTGGTCAGCTCTTCAAAGGGGGATAGCACATCAGCAGTCTTATTCATCAGCTCCCACTGGTGAGCTGTCAGTGTTGCTGGTAGAGTGCGCTCAGCTGCAAAGACACTAAGAGCACGTTTTTGTTGCAGTAGGCTCTGCAGCATGTAGAGGCTGCTGTTCCATCGTGTCTGCACATAAGAGAACATGATTCACTTTATTTTTGTGCAAATTAGGTGCAGAGCACGTAATGTATTAGTAGCTTACTAAATCAAGTGTATGGGAAATAATAATAAAATAGAAATACATTAAAGAATGTTACGAGAGGAATCTCACCTGTACATCTTGCTGTAGGCGCTTGATATCCATATTTAGGTCCATCTGTATGTCTTCTAGTCGAGAGTAGGCCAACGGGGAGTGTTTAAAATGGCCTACAATCTTCCTTGCGTTGGCCAGGGTCTCTGTCACGCTGCTCTGAGACAGCAGGCCCTCATGCACACAGAGTTGACAGGAATGGGCAACACAGCCTACACTCGGCACCCCCATATCCCTCATAGCTTTCTTCATATTTGCCGCGTTGTCACGCAAAATTACGTGGACCCGTTGCTTGCCAATTCCCCAGTTGTTTAGCATCTTTTCCATCGATTGCTGGATGCGCTCTGCGGTGTGCGATCCGCGAAATTCCTGGACATGTAGGGTCGCATGGCGTAAAACAAAACTTGAGTCAATCCATTGTGCGGTAAGGCTTAGTAGAGACATGGGAGCTACGGACGAACTCCAGATGTCTGTGGTGAACGAAACATGGGGTACATCTGATAACAGGACAAGTAGTTTGTCAGAAATCTTCTTATAAAGGGCTGGCAGAGCTTTCTCGGTAAAATAGTGGCGAGATGGCATTTCAAATCGAGGTTCTACGTGCTCCATAAGCATAAGAAATCCAGGGTTATCTACAAAGGCGAATGGCAGGTCACTCATTGCGATCATTTGTGCTATCTTGGCTGTGATGTCCTGCGCCTTCGCGCTGTCACGGGGCATTTTTTCTCTCCTCTTCAAACTCTCCTGCAGCGTGAGCTGACTCGTCTTCGGCTGGGTTGCCTGGGTAAACTCGCTGTATTGTGTCGGGTGTTTGTTTTTGAGGTGCCGTATCAGGTTTGTTGTGTTAAATGTGGCCTTTTCCTTTCCACCTCTTGCAATCCCAAGTTTACATATCTCA
>NW_015523468.1:0-1290 GCF_001515645.1 Sinocyclocheilus grahami
CTCTCCTGCTATAGTGGCTCTCTGCTGCTCATCCGTGTAGAAAGCAGCATGTGTTCAGATAAGATCCGCAGCGCTCAGATAAGACGCAGATGGAGAACCTGTGGATGAAGTGATAAGATCCTCCTTTCTCTTTTTTTCTGCCTCTCTCCCAGAAGAACACGCGGGCATCTCTCTGAACAAATAAACGCAAATACCAGGAAAAATCTGCTCTGGAGCGTCGACGGTCCGACTGGCTCAGAGTGGAGATTATTCCTGTGATTGAAAGAGATGAAAGACGAGTGAGAAAGAAAACAAACTAAACTGATATGAGTTTGAATCCATATGGCAGACACAGAAGTTTTTAATTAGCTTTTTTTCAGAGAGATTAGAGAGTATTTTGCACATGTTGGGTAGAGGTGCTGGATACAGTGTGGTAAAGACAAAAACACTGAGAAAAAAAAGCCTGAAAAGTAGTGAAGGTGTTTTATTAATATGACATTCTGAAATAGAATTTGGATTACATATTGGATTATATATATAACTTTATTCTGTAATTAATGTTTTCTCATTAACTTAAGAAACTGCAAGTGTTTATAGCAATGGACATTTTTTCTTCAGCTGAGTGATACTAATGCAGTTACGCATATTTAACAGAAACAGTCAGATAGACTCACTGACAAACAGAAGAGAGAGTTAATGATCATCATTAGTGTCCACTTAACAGACTTATTTACATCACAGATCACAGGGAGAGGAATGGAGGAATCATTCACAGCATTAAGAGAGTAATGCTGATTTCATGCTCTCTTTAATGCACTCAAGAATATATGAATGTCCCGATGAGCTGGAGTGTAGGGAAGAAAAATGCCATTTTATGACACATGATTTGGTCATCATTCCCACATGGAAAATAGTTGGCATATCACCATCATCATCAAAAATTTTATTTTGTCCTCACAGACAACTTTTCACAAAAATAAAATGAATGAACATAATTATTACCAAAAAAGGTGTAGGCCGAAGCCTTGTTTATTATGCCTAACCTTTATACATACAGTATATAACTGATGAACGTCACTTTTTTCACTAAATATGATTATACAAGATAAACAAAAGCTACATTATACATTTCCCAAAATATACATAACTCCAAACATACATAATTAAAATTCACATTCCAGCTATAACTTCATTTTAATGAATATATACACGATTTATTGATACTGAGTCATAAAAATATTTATCACCTTTTTGAACTATTTAAGAACTATTTTCTTAAATATGCTAAGTGAAATACATAATTTTAATTCC
>NW_015523469.1:0-1290 GCF_001515645.1 Sinocyclocheilus grahami
ATCTTTAAAAGTCTGAATCAAACGTGCATTCATTCACGGAAAGACATTTTCAGCCAAATTTCGTTATTGTAACTTTGTATTCTGCAAAGTCAAATGCTGTGGCGAATCTCGACTTTAGAGCACGTTGCACAAAAGAAAACATTCAACAGGATCCGAGGTCCATTTTGACCTTACCGATGAGTGAGTGAGCATTCAGCAGCCGCGCATTGCCGTGATGGGAAGGCTATAAAACTGTTCTCAGAGGTTAGCCTACATGAACTGAGCCTGAAATAATGCAAAACACATAGGATACGTGGCAACCTGTGATTCATGTGGAGTTATATAATTACAAATTCAAACATAAGTAAAACGTTTAAGGTAACGTCATTCACCCCTCTATGAGGCGCCATGGCATCACAGCTGGCCCACCGTCTCTATTTGAATGAAAAACGTTAAAAGAGGCCAACATGGCGCCAGCCTCGTAGATACAGCTGCTTTGTTTTGCGAGGAAAGCTCTAGCAAATTATTACACGGCGGTGGAGGCAGAGATTATGGACTTCAACGCTGTAACACGGATTCCCTTTCATGGGAACTTCGAACTGCGTCCTCTAGGGGTCGCTATGGGGAACGCCTCGTCGTGACCCGTGTCTGAAGCATACTTAAAAACACCAACTCGTTGGCCGGCGACAGCCATGACGTCACTACCGGTGCGACTATAGTATAAATAGGCGCCGGGAGCTACACATCATTCTCTTCTTCGTCTTCATTAACTGTTCTGTTTGAAGCGTGCATTTCCAAGGAAAAAGTAAGAGCTATCTCTATTTATTATGGCGAGCACTAGCAGAGCATTTAGAAGGTGTGTGCATCTGTGTCATCGCTATTTGACACCAGATGACACATACGATCTATGTGTTGTTTGGGCGAAGAGCACGCACGGGATGTCCTCGAGGGGGCAATCTGCGTGCATTGCGAGTTTTTTCCAATGAAAAAGCTCCGTTCTCGTTTGTCTCTCTTTTCAAGTAAAGAGGGGCAGCCATCTGCTTCCCGCGGTTCAGGACCCTCCGCTGCTGAGGCACGGAGGAGAATGAGCTCGTGAGGATCTCAGGTGGACCTGCCCGAGGAGTTTAGAGAGGGGCTTTCCCTCTCGCGCTCATCGGCGGCTGGCGAGAGACAGCCGCTGGAGGATGATGTTCTCTCTTTAACATCATCTGATCCAGGGGCCAGTGCTCTGCTGGGTCCAGCCCAGAAAGAGCGGGAAAAGATGAATAGAGCGAAGAAGCTGAGGCTGAGCCTTCTCAATCCTCCTGCCCT
>NW_015523470.1:0-1289 GCF_001515645.1 Sinocyclocheilus grahami
AAAAAAAGTAAAAATATGGGAAATGGAAGGAATTTTCAGTATTGATTATTATTATAATTTTTTTTTTTTTTTTACAAGTATTTTACCTAGATTTTTAATTTTGCACTGCATTGGCTTGTGTTTAAAGTTAACGAAAATTTCTATTTTTTCTTTATTTCTGTTTTTCTTTTGTTTTCTTTTTAGAGATACTAATTATAGTTTTCACTTCAGTTAAAGTTTTGGCAATTTTGTTGTGTAAATTTGTCATTTTCATTAATTTAGTTTTTTAAACATGACTTTAGTTTTTATTCATTTTTAGTTATTTTAGTACATCAATTCAAACTAAATGAAAATTTAAAATGGAGTTACATTTTTTTAGTTTTTATACATTTCATTTCAATTCATGTTTGTTTTATTTCAAGTAACAAAAACATTTTTTTTTATGTTTTAGATTGAGTTTAGTTACCTATAATAACCCAGGTGTAGTAGAATCTGCTAGTTAATGGCCTCATGAAGGTGATATCCAGCAGGTTTGACTGTATTTGTCATATTGCACACACGCTCCAGAACAGGTGAGTTTAAGTTAGAACATTCTTCATTTATGGCTCTTGTAGCTTATTGGTTAACTAACCTGTTCTCAACACCAGCTGCCGGTTAACTTGATTGGTTAATAGATACGCATGATGCACAGAATTAGAATAAGTTCGTCCTAATCATTCCAGTTCTCAGTCTGTTCGATTTAACAATGCGTTTTCTCAGAAACTCATCATGTTGAGCGGCTGCGGTGTTGAAATCAGATTCTGTTGCGATTTCAGTTGACGTGTTTAAAACACTGAAGAAAAGAAACAATTTAAAGTAGTAAAAAAACACATTTCAAACAAATTATCTGAATATAATAAACACAGAATACCCTCTACAGTCAAAGACACATGGACTAGATGGGCGACATGATTTCATGTCCATCTGTGGTCACCAGCCAGGGACCCTCCCTCATTGAGACCCAGTCGGGGGGGTGGGGGTGGGAAATGACATGGGGGTTCAGACTGGGCAGGAGAAGCAGAGACGTTCACACACCGGCCGCCAAAAGCAAAGAGCATCAGGACGAGAGAAAAGCATGCATCATATCTGTGTATGCATTATGGCATCCATGCTAATGTATATAATGTGCAATTCCACTGTATAGCAATTAGTGCATGGGAAACAGAACATGAATTCACAGTGGAGCCAATGAATAACACTTACTAGTCATAAATGCATAAATGAGGCTGAGTACAAAAATAAAATATGCAGTTATTGCAAACGGAATATGA
>NW_015523471.1:0-1289 GCF_001515645.1 Sinocyclocheilus grahami
ATGTAAAAGATCACCAGTCATCATCCAAATCCTTTAATTTAGAACTTGAATGGCCACTCCCCTCTGCGCACTGACCTACTGTAATTCTTAAACATTATAGGATTTAAATTTTGCCAGCTGAAATCATAAGTTTGGCTTGAAGGTGAAAAAAGCACAATGTTCTCTGACCATTTCTGATTCTAATAATTTTAATTCTGAATATTGATTTGGCATAGTTTTGCGGCTATCAGAGGCAAACCATAGCTGCTTCCATAGACCGGAAATCAGAAAAGTGGTCGAAAGTGGACAAAAGCGTTTTTACTTTACAGAACCAAAATAATAACATTGCTTTTTTTTTACTACCCTATGAAGCTAAAAATTTGCTTTTTCCCACTTATTTCAATACATAAAAATATTTTGTCAGCCACAGATGGTAAAAATTAGCAATCATTTCTTTCTGAAATACTATTAAACTTATGGTGTTTTTCTTGAAATGTTGTGACACTGATGTGTTATGAAATATGCAAAAAAATAAAATATATATATACTGTATACAAACTTTTTATGCAACTTCGATGTTCGTGGGTCAATTTGACTCACATAGGCAGCTGTTCAAAAGCAACTGTATAAACTCAAAATAAAAAAAAATATTTTATGTATGTCAGGGCTCTTCAACTCTTATGTACTCGGAGCAGTGGGCAGCCATTTTTTCATGCTGCGGCGCCCAGGGAGCAGTTGGGGGTTTGGTGCCTTGCTCAAGGGCACCTCAGTCGTGGTATTGAATGTGGAGAGAGCACTGTACATTAACTCCCCCCACCTACAATCCCTGCACCACGAGACTCGAACTCGCAACCTTTAGGTTACGAGTCCAACTCTCTAACCATTAGGCCACGACTTCCCCTGTACAATCAATAGCACAAACAAAAACAATAACAAGATACAAATTAAATTAACAGTACTTAAATTTCTTCAGTTAGGTCTAACTATAATCTATTCAACTGTAAAATAACACTGGATAGTCTTCACTGTGTAATGAAAGGCAGCAGGAGGTTTATTTTAGGCTGCTGTCCCTTTAAGATCTCATGCACAGATCTAATATACTGTTACACATATGGCTCTTATTCTCCTAATTAAAAAAATTTAGGAGCACCTTCTGATCAATAATAAAAAATTATCATAAAAAATTATCCTTCCTAATATGAGGTGACTCATTAAAGTGACTTACAGGAGTATTTTCTTTTTTCCTTTGTAATGGCATCATTTTTATCTGTCAAATTCAAAAATGTATGTTTATAAGCTTGTTGAAATTT
>NW_015523472.1:0-1289 GCF_001515645.1 Sinocyclocheilus grahami
GAAGTATTTCATTAAATGTTTTCTAACACCAAATAGAAGTTGGTCAGGACTTATTTGTAGAATTAAAAAAATAAATAAAGTCTAAAGTTGCCCCTAACAATAACAGGAAAAGCACAGCTTCACACGATCACATAATGGATAAATGTATTTCAATGCTCAGAAAGAAAAGTTGGATTATCCTCTCTGCCCAGAACTACAATTTTACAAGATAACTATACAAAGAATTAATAATGTCGACATTAAACTGTCCCTTCATAAAGTCTATTCATTCTCTGCTTCATAAACACCTGCTGTACATGAACAAATGTGCAGACTCCTAATGTTGCAGGCCTGCTGAGCGGTTCACTCGCTCACTCTCGTTCTAAATCAGTATGCCTTCAACTGATGTGTATGAGTCACCAGGCAATAGCTGTCTCCAACTGAAGTCGGCTAGAAATAAGTCGAGAAAGAGCAAGCGTACCAACAAAGAGTTTAATGTCATTTTTCATGGTTGCTATTAAGTCAGAGGTCCTGAACTCCAAATTCACAAAAACGCCAAGTTATTCTCTATTGTAAAGTTGAGTCCATTTCGACTGCTTAGTGGATGGCCTCACTTGATTTCTATTGATTACTTATTTTCCTACTGTGAATTTATTGTATTTTTTAAATGGATGTATTTAAGTCTTTGCTTTTGGACTGCTGTTGAAACAGAGCAATGCTATTAACTGTAGAGCAGAGACAAGAGATACCGTTATCCATGGTAAAATGCTTTGGTTTCATCCGATAGACTACTAATACCCCTAATAATGTATAATCCCTGACTAACTGTATGTACGGCTCCCTCAGAACATGTCACTGATCACAGACTGGTCAAAAGTCTGCCTTTTTTGAGCGGAGAGATACTGTACATCTGGGTGTTAAAGAATCTTAAAAAACAATGTCCACTATCAGTTGATTCCAGGGAACAGGGCTAACATAGGCTTGCTTGCCAGATATATGAAGCAATTTTAAAAGAGGAGATGGGGGGTGTTATGTATATGGATTATGTATTATAGCATAAATGGAGGGAATCTCTCTTTCTCTTCTTTACTCAAAAGATAAAACTCCAGTCACAGCACTAATCTTTTGGTAATTTACTCAAAAACTTTTACCGGCATGTCTCTCATGACGCGATTAGCAGAGGGATTTATTTTGTATTCGCCGCCACTGGAATTAATATCTAAATCTGGCAGAACCACTTGTGTCAGTTTGAGCCGATAAAGGGAAATATGTCTCTGCTAGATTGCTTGCTCTCCCTCCCTCCCTCCCTC
>NW_015523473.1:0-1289 GCF_001515645.1 Sinocyclocheilus grahami
CTGCAGCGCATTGGCTCTCCAGGGCAAGATTTGAGGAACCCTGCTATAAACCATTAAAGCTCATTTGATTGTAGAGAAAATCCACCAGCTCTCCTTCTGTTAATCACTGTGTCATCACACCCCCACCAAAACACAATATACTCCACTCGGGCCTTCTTGACCCCCGCTGCACCCACCCACCACAGCTGTTAACTGGGGGCCAAACAGGGCACAGACTCGATTAATCTTCACTCGACCGTCAGTACCGAGTCACTTATTGGTGTTAAGATACACTCAAAATTTAGAACGTTTTAATAAGTGCACTCAGCTCTTGTCAGACCGTAAAGCTTCTCTCTTCTACAGAACACACAGAGAAAAGTACTGATTTCTAAAAGTTCAAATATAAATAAATAATGTTATTGAATGTACTTCATTTTTGCTTTGAAAACCTTATGTCATGAATAAATCGTCTTTTTTAATAAACCAGAACTTACTTCAAGTGGAAGCCAATTGGGGTCGCCGTTTTCCCCTGTTTTTATTTATTTTTTTCTTCACTTTTCCAATGAAGGTCAAGTATGAATATTTAACAACAGTTTTGAAATTGTATTAACTATATTCAAAGCAATATACAACTTGTGTGAAGAGTATTTTCATGAATTAAATGTGTAGATACTGCAGCCTACAGACAAAGCAGACAAACAATGCTGCTTTTTCCATTTGAGTTTAAGATAACTGTGAGAACTGTCTGAGACACATAAAGACACTGGTACTCGTTTAAACCTCCACTCTACAGAAAGGTGAGAGACCCTGTTTGTCATTGGCTGTCAAGTGACCAACCAATGGAACATATTTATGGTTTTGGTTAGCCCTGCAGCTGAGTTTAACCGCACTGTAGACTAGTTACACTGTGTAGATTTCTACTGAATACAAAACTACATACAAATTAGTATATATCTATATATTTAAACAAAAACAACTATTAATGAGTGCAACAGCAGCCTACGGGTTCGTTCATATCACAGGGGTCGAAGACGTGACCTGCTTTCACTTTGTTCTTGACACGGTCAAAAAATACAAGGACACAACCTATAGGCCTAGTAATCATAACAGTAATATAACAAAAAATAATAAATAGTCATGAATGTGTCACTGTACTTATAGGCCTATCTCTAATAAAAGTCACTTGACATTAAATTTACATTTGAAATTTTATGTCTAATAACATTTATTTTACTAAGCCTTATTTAAGCACATCATTGGTCTAGAAGTTGTGGCTCATGCCAGGACACCCCCCCCCCCCCCAAAAAAGT
>NW_015523474.1:0-1289 GCF_001515645.1 Sinocyclocheilus grahami
ACTTTGCTTTAAAAAATACAGGGATGATGTGCCAGCCCACATTAAATGGCAAAGATAAATATGAGGTTAACATACGCCACTGTCGAAAAGTTTTTCAGTTGTTTTTTAACAATCACCAAGGCTGCAAATGTTTGATCAAATACAGTAAAAACCATAATATTGTGAAATATTATCATTTCATTTATTCCTGTAATTCCTGTGATGTGACTCCAGTCTTCAGTGTCACATGATCCTCTAGAAATATGCTGATTTGATGATCAGTTGTGCAGCTTGCTAAAGAGTGGAAAACACAACAAAGTATTTTTTCTACAGGATTCATTGATGAACAAAAATAATAGCATTTATTTGAAATAGAACTCTTTTGTAACAGTATATATATATTACTGTCTTTTTTTATCAGTGTAACAAATCTGAACACTATTGTTCAAAAGGTTGGACTCAGTAAGATTTGTATCATTGTTTCAGTAGCTGATATCACAGCCATATGTTTTCTGTCTCTTAACAGGGTCCTCAAGGGCCTTTGGGAGTATTAGGTCCATTGGGTGAGATTGGAGCAGTGGTAAGATTCTTGACATAATCTTCAGATATGTGTTGATATTTCATATTGTACTTCCAGCATTTTTAGATCAGTTCTCTATTTTTCCAGCTGTGTTACTTCTTATTGTACCCCTCTGTCCTACTCTTCTCACTGCTTTTTTGCTAAACAATTCTATTTATGCCCTAATTTAGCCAATGCTAGATTAGTTGTGGTTCCTGTATACAATTACAATGTCCTCAGGTGGCACTAGAAAACACTTAGCTTGGCTTTGTTAATTAAAATACTTTTAACGAATGAAACCGAAATAAAAAACAGATTTTGTCCCACATCGTCTCTTTGTTTCTAATTACCTATCTATTATTCCCACATGTTTTCTTAGCTGTGAGGGACCAAAGACTGTAGTAAGATACAGAAAGTTAAACAGTCCATGTTCATTAGTTTCCTGGTTTGTGTGACAGGGTTTACCTGGGAAGGTTGGGGAGCGAGGCTTACCAGGTGAACCAGGAGAGAAGGTGAAACGCCTGCTGTGTTTTCTTATGCTGTACATGATACTGAATGCTGATTAGTAATGATGTCATGTCCAAAATTTACCATAGTGAGGTTACTGTGATCATATGCAGATGTTTTATACAAAGCACAAGTTAATTATGCTGAAATTTGAGTTTAAACTTTTTTTCCACACTTTTTAGGGTGCTGCTGGATCTCTTGGGAATATGGGAGAGCAAGGCTTGATTGGACCTCGAGTAGGTTC
>NW_015523475.1:0-1288 GCF_001515645.1 Sinocyclocheilus grahami
AGAAACTGTTCCCCATTTTGATCTCCTTGTTAGCAGGGGTAAAACTAATGCAGTCCCCTCGGCACCAGAGATTCGACCAGATTCAGACTGGATGTGATGAAGCGATCATTGCAGTGCGCGTGAGATCAGCTTGTGATCGGTGAGCGGAGAGTCTCCGCAGTAACAGCTCACACCGCAGACTGATGAAAATTCCTCCTGACGGCGCTCGTCCACATTAGCGATGAATGAATGTGATCAGAAATCTCTTCTAGGCATAAGATGAACGCATCCACTTGGTGATGGACACAAGCTAATGAATGGAAGCCAGCAGTGGCCCTGCAGCAGCTGCTCCTCACATTGGAGAAACTCCGCCCGCATTTCATGTGAAAACTGGAAAGAAAAAAAAAACTCTTATGGCAAGCTAAAAGTTCCTTAAACTAGCTCGTTTCTAAATCCAGAAGAACTGTGGCAATTTCTCCAAGATGCTTCAAGAAACCTACCTGCAAAGCTACCTGAAAAACTACGTGCAAGTGCACCTAGGGCAAGAACTGCTTTAAACACAAGCGATGGTTCCACCAAATGTTGATTTGAATTTAGTTAATAAAAGTTAATTGATAAAGAAAATCTATTTATGACATTGTTTTTGACAGCATCCTCATTTTACAGTATTTGTTAACAGTACTGTAGCTTTGCAGGTAGGTTTCTTGAAGCATCTTGCAGAAATTGCCACCGTTTCCTACTGACACACTACAGCAAAAGATAGAAATAACTGACTTAAAAATTTTTTTTAGCTGGTGAAAATACTAGTGTTCTAATTTTGCCCACCACTGTGTATATATAATATTTTTGAAATGAACATTTTAATGACAGTATGTTATACAAAATAATTTATTTTATTTATCAAAATAACCAGAAAATTGTACAAACAAGTATTAACTTACAAGTTATGCAAAACACTTTACTTTAGCTAAAGTATTTTTTTAATCAATACTGTCTTTAGCCCAATGCTAGTTAGCTTTTTACCCTGAGTGTGGGGCAAAAATGCCCTCCCTGGTCACCTCATACATTTATAAGATTTTTTTTAAACAAAACAAGACAACTTTTATGGTTTATTTTCCCACAAAAAATAGTTGTTTCATCAATGTTCAATAAAACATATATATTTTCTGCAATCGTACACTATGGGAGTAGTGAAAAGCAAATTTTCCTTAAAGCAGACCCATTGTACCCTTGCTGGCCAGTGTGGTAGTTGGTGGTTTTGAATTAATTATAATGGGCTATACCTACTAGTGATATTTAAAATGATCCT
>NW_015523476.1:0-1288 GCF_001515645.1 Sinocyclocheilus grahami
TTTTGTGTCAGGATCAAAAAATAGCACATTTTTTATTTTATTTTTAGTACATTTTTAGGCCAAGGAAGCTTTTAGCAATTATTTAAAATGCACTCTGCACAATAATCTAGAAACAATGTGAATGAACACCACAACAGCTTAAGCAGCAAACTTTGCAAAACACAAAATTTATGTCGCTGCCAAAATGTTTGTCCATGACTGTAAGTACTCATGCTGCTAAAACACTATTTCTGCATTCTGCTATTTATTCAATCAATCAATCAATCAATCAATCAATCAATCAATTGTAAAGTAGTTCAGTCAGACATTCATGTCAAAAAAAATCATAGACCACTATATAAAACAGAAATGAGTTCTGGAGTGAGAGTTTTGTTTGTTTCTAAGGTTTTTCAGCAGAGACACAGAAAAGATTGACTCGTCAATTTTTAATTTTCACTGCACATAATGACGGTGCGCCATTGAGATCTTCATCAGCTATGCTTAGGTATAATTAATTCAGTATGGTTTTAGTTAAAAGGCTTGTTAGAGACAACAGACTGAGAATAGACAGTTATAAAAGTTCGACACAAGTTTTACATTTCTTTACCGAGTTATTGCCTCGTCAACTTCTTCAATGAATTATGGTTTCTTAAAAACCTTAAAAAGCTTTATAAATGCCGATGTGGCCTTTAAACTGCAGTGAGACTAATGGATGTGGTACCAGTACTGTGTGATCAAAGTCACCTTCTTCCCACTGATATAAATTCAAACATTTGGATCAGTGAGTCATTCAGTTAAGATGCTAAATCCATCCATAAAACACACAGATACCAGATCAATCACACACATTGTTTTGTTGTTTCCCCCCTCTGGTCAGTTTAGAAGTGTTTGAACTGTATGTATAGTATCACTTTTGAGATATTTATTGTTACTATGGTTGAACTCAGAGACAAGCAAAGGTTGGCTCCAACTCCCAAATAAGGTTAATAAGAAAATAAAATAACCTAGATAAACAATATAAAGGAAGTCCAGGAACAAAATAGCAAAAAAAACAAACAAAAAAAAAACACTATGCATACCAAAATAAGAGCCTGGGAAAGACAGGATATAGGAAACACAAGGGCTATACTGTACAGGCAGTGCTAATAGACTGACAAGAAAACAAGGAACATCTGGGAAACAATTAAGAAACTACTGAACAAGAAATCTACAAAGAAAATACAAAGAGAAGGAAACAGAAACTCTACAAAATTCCCTGCCTCACGCATGCGCGAGTAGAACTTGTCCAGACTTGTCTGGTGCATGCGCA
>NW_015523477.1:0-733 GCF_001515645.1 Sinocyclocheilus grahami
AAAAAAAATAAAAAAATCTTTAGGCTACAGTGGCTGTTTGGCCAAACTATATTTGTTCTTACTAAAGAAAAAATTTATGAAATGAATGACTTACAGTGCCGTGAAAAGGTTTTTGCCCCTTCCTGTTTTAAAAAAATAATAATTTTGCATTTTTGTCACACTTAAAAGATTCCGATCATCAAACTAATTTTAATATTACACAAAGAAATAATGATTTAATTTATTAAGGGAAAAAAGCCATCCAAACCTGCCTGGCACTACGTGAAAAAGTAATTGCCACCCTTTGCAGCAACAACTGCAATCAAGTGTTTGCGATAACTGGCAATGAGTCTTTCACATCGCTGTGGAGGAATTTTGGCCCACTCTTCTTTGCAGAATTGTTTTAATTCAGCCACATTGGAGGGTTTTCTAGCATGATTGGACTGTTTAATCATCTCAATCGGATTTAAGTCCGGACTTTGATTTGGCCACTCCAAAACCTTAATTTAGTTTTTCTTGAGCCATTCAGAGGTGGACTTGCTGGTGTGTTTGGGATCATTGTCCTGCTACATAACCCAAGTGCGCTTGAGCTTGAGGTCACAAACTGATGGCCGGACATTCTCCTTCAGGATTTTCTGATAGAGTGCAGAATTCATGGTTCCATCAATTATGGCAAGTTGTCCAGGTCCTGAAGCTGCAAAGCAGCCCCAGACCATCACACTACCACCACCATGTTTGACTGTTAGTATGATGT
>NW_015523477.1:950-1287 GCF_001515645.1 Sinocyclocheilus grahami
CTCCCATGGATGCCGTTTTTGCCCAGTCTCTTTCTTATTGTTGAATCATGAACACTGACCTTAATTGAGGCAAGTGAGGCCTGCCGTTCTTTAGATGTTGTTCTGGGTTCTTTTATGACCTCCTGAATGAGTCATCGTTGTGCTCTTGGAGTTATTTTGGTAGGCCGGCCACTCCTGGGAAGGTTCACCACTTTTCCAAGTTTTCTCCATTTGTGGATAATGGCTCCTGACCGTGGTTCGCTGGAGTCCCAAAGCCTTAGAAATGACTTGTATCAGTCTGGAAAGGGTTATAATGTCAACTATTTTGTTTCTCATCTGTTCTTGAATTTCTTTAGAT
>NW_015523478.1:0-1287 GCF_001515645.1 Sinocyclocheilus grahami
CCTTCACGAGCCCTTGAACGGCAAAGCTGATAGCACACATCTCTGCGTTCAATACGCCCACAAATGAAGACGGACGTGCTTACTGGCAATTATTACAACTCATTATCCTCATCATTTGTATTTCAGATTTGTAGTTTTACAGATCTGCAGTCATAATTATAATTCACTGAGCCATGAGCATCATATTGACATGCCACACATTGGAAAAATTCTTCCAGAAATTATCCAGACGGTTCAGGTGTACAAACGGGGGCAAAGGCCCGCTGGGGGAAAAAATTACCAAAGGCCCTCTGGGAAATTCATACTGGAGGAAAAAGGTAATATATGGCTTCTCTTTGCTGACATTTTGCCTAATGGAGAAGCGCTGAAAGAGTTGAAATAAATGCTGTTCATCCAGGGAAAGGTTAATGTGTGCACAGAGGTCACGATATGAAGATTACCTGCACAGATTGCAGCGATCAGACCCTTCCTGCCCTCCTGGTCCTTCAACACCTCTTTCACAGCGGGAGACTATAACACACACACACACACACAGAACATGCCATTACTGAAATCACCGTCACAACCCCTCTTCAATTTACATAATTATGCCATGTTTGCATTTCACAATACGAGCGCATTTCTAACCTCAGCAGATGACGCAAAGATGTTTTTTATTTATTCGAGGGACGCAGCATAATGTTATGCAAGATGCTCATGGCGTGAGAGCTCTCCTATGGAATCCGTTCAACTGTAAAACACACATAATTAAAGCAAAGTCGTACCTCAGAAAGGTTTTGAGCTCCAAGCAAACCTCCAGGCAGAAGTACCACATCATACGGACCCTGTCAGGAAAATGACATTCATCTGCATTAAGTTGCAAACAGGGGTGTTTTGATAATGTTTGTCAATCAAGGATGTTTCGTTTCTATAGCTGATGTGCATATGTTGGCATCAAGGTTTTGGATGTGATAAATTGAACATATTTATAGAAGTCTAGTTTCATCAAGTTTTATTGGCAGTGCACTATTTGGCCAGTGGATGGAGACAGCACTCCATTCACCTTCAGCTTCAACTTCATTCAGCACAAATTAGTTCTAGTCAACTTGAACTTATGAGGAGCCGGCTAAAACCAAACCTGTTTGCGGGCGTCCTCTAGGCTTGAATCTGGGCATATCATGACATCACGACTGCACTGCACCGGCTCTTTACCCGCCAGACCTGCCACTGTAACAGCAATCTATGGGAGAGAGAAAAAAATATCCATGAAATGAGCATATCTGCTTTTGTGTGTGCGTGTATATATAT
>NW_015523479.1:0-1286 GCF_001515645.1 Sinocyclocheilus grahami
TATATTACAAAAGCCATTGTTTCACTTCCCTTTTTTTAAATGTTGCCCATACATGTCTAGTTACTTTTCTATAGGTCTTAGATACTTGGCATTTAAAAATTTTAATCCAAAGTGACATAATACACCAATTGCAATGACAGTCAGCCTGGAGCAAGCTGTGGTCGAGAGCTGATGCTGATAGAACAGGACTTACTACTTTAGATTGAACCTTCAACCTTTGTTTTAGCAGCCCAGACCATTAAACATTATCCAGTCACCCTGAGGGTCTAACATTTATGTTACATGACATGAGCCAGAGCTGGGTTACTTTTAAACCTGATGAATACAAATCAGTTTGTAACTCAGATTTTTAAAAAAATAAGTAGATAAATAAAAACAGATAGAGGGCTGTACGGCACCAAAAAATAGTATACAATTCAGAAATATAGATTACTTATTTAAATAAAAACAGCAGAAGAGCTCTTCTAATGCACCATTAAAAACGTTCATGTGACTGGCAAAATGTCTTCCCTTCAAACAAAAGGAAACAAAAGTCAACTGTGGAAAATTGAGTCACTTTATCAGCTGAAGCGAAAATCAATTGTCATTTTCCTCAGCAACTATAATTGCGATTAAAACCTTCCAGTTGTTTTCTGTCTTGTACCTGAACATCAAGTGTTCCCTTGAACAGTTTGATGTGTAAATTGATTAAAGTCATGATGCGCAGAGCCCTGCGGTCCGGACGCTAAAAGGATTACCAGCAGTTTTGGCAACAGCTGGAAAAGCGCTCGGGCTCTGGTTGTTTGGGAGATGAAATGCTAAAGAGTACTTACGTACCCTCGGGGCCATGTGCCAAAAGACTGTCCTTTACTGGGAGGGGCAGAGGACAGGAAAAGATAACGCAGAGTGACATTAAAAGAAAGCAATCTGATTTTCTGCATTGTTCAGAGTTTGGGGATGAAATGCAGCTGAACTTGTGTTTGTCTGATCTCTAATGATCTCGCCATAGGAAGGCAGCAGATGGTGATTTGGATAACAGGTCTAACAGGCATTTAAGTGTTTGCTGTTTTCAAACTGTGGCTTTAGAAAGTGATAAAAGTTTAGGAGTTTAGAGTTTCAAGGTCAGTGAGAAAATATGAAATTAATGTTGAAATTAACGGGGAAAAAATTCAAATACTAATAAGTTGCACGTACAAAATACAATAGTGCATACAATTACAATACAACAGTATTGTTTAGTTCAGTTTACATCACCTTCGTTAATTAAATAAAAACATAAAATAAAAAAATAAAACCTCATGCATGTT
>NW_015523480.1:0-1286 GCF_001515645.1 Sinocyclocheilus grahami
CCAGATTTTTTTGCTTTCTCTCCTTTAATTCTCATTATTAGCTTTAATTCCTCCCCCATGATTGTTTTACCCTTCTTCCTCTTTATGTTTACTTTACTCACTTATCAGATAGAGAAGGTCAGGCAGCCAGAACGCTGAGGTAAACACACACACACACACACACTTTCTCTGAGTGATAATGCTTTCTTTATCACACACTTCCATGTTGTACTACATTGTAAAAAGGTTTTGATAACATACATTAGATGACATTTTAATACATGCTATTTTATAATAAATGTGTTTTTAATAAAGCATAAAATAAATTAGCAGATATATTATATATTAGCAAATTAGAATGATTTCTAATATGGCTAAACCAACCAACCGACCAAACAAATTAATAAATAAATAGAATACACCTATTTGAAAAAAAATCTGTGTACACCTATTTGAACAAAAAAAGGCATTAATCCAACCCATGCTTGATGTTTAATCTCCTGATTCCTGTTTTCACTCTTTTTTTCTGTTTGTGAACCCGTCTCCCTCTCTCTGTTTGCCCGTCTGTCTGGGTTCAGTTTCGTCCAGCGTGTAACTATCTTGACTGTAAACGTCTCCCTCTGCTATATTAATAGAAGAGCATGTGTAATGATAGAACCACCTGGCTAAAACACAGCAAACGGATCTAACACATTCACATACTCTCTCTCACACACATGCTTTTCACATACTACTCAGTGCCTTATCTGCACAAACACACGCACACACGTTCCCACGCATCTAAACACAGACTGTTACATCTCTGGAGAGTTTCCCTGCTGCTGTACTCACATATAAATGATTATAAATAATAATTATTAAAATGGATGTGGTCTGGAATTGGTAAAATGTGCTTGGTTAAATGCTTATATTACAACTTAATTATTTATGCTTTAATATTTTGGTAACTTTGTAGCTATATTGTAGTTTGCTATTGAAACTTATATATTATATTATTGAGTACTATGTTGTGTATTATATAATATGAACTCTCTTTCTTACAGCACTGATTTGAGTTTCCCAGTAAAAGGTTTGCAGCAGGTGTGTGTGTGTGTATGGCAGCAGCAGGACTTTACCGAGGTGTCAGAGAACAGCTGTGTTTGTTCACACTCCTTCAGAGCATGCGAGAGCAATACGTCTGATTATCAATACAGCATTCTGTATGTGTGTGTGATCCTGCTAAATGATTGTACGCAGTGGCGGACTGGCCATTTGGAGCACCGGGAGTTTTCCCGGTGGGCCGCTGTACAATGTGGGCCAGCCCATTG
>NW_015523481.1:0-1286 GCF_001515645.1 Sinocyclocheilus grahami
AGAGGTAAAAAAAAAAAGGTTTAGTTGAAGAGCAAGTATTAGGATAGCATGAAACTTTATCCATGGTAATCTGAAAGAGGAAAAAATATTGTTTTCTACCCACAGAGGAAGTTGCGTCTCCAACCGATCTGCAGTTCTTTGAAGTGTCTGACTCTAAGATCACAATCACTTGGACCGGACCTTCCATAGAGGTGTCTGGGTACCGTGTGTCTGTGGGCGAGGTGGGTCCAGATGGGTTGGTCGAGAGAGAACTGCCATTACCAGTGACACGGAATGCCTATGCTGAGATAACACACCTCCAGCCTGGAACCCTCTATCGCTTCTTCATCTTTGCTCTCAAATCAGGGGAAGAGAGCGAGCCGCTGGTTGGAGAACAAGCTACAAGTAAGAACATAACAAAAGTTATTTTCAATACAGCAAAAAATAGGTTTCTAAATCAATATAGTCTTTTCGTCCAGGAAAAATGCCTAAACATCCATTCACAATATTTTCTTTTGGTTTGCAGTAAAAGTATATAAATATTCTTTTACACATTTTATGAGATGACTTTAAATATTATATACAAATATAAATATAACATTTTATAAGACAAAAATGCTGACAAGAAAATATTGTGAATGGAGTGAAGTGATGCAGAAAATACTTATTTACTTCAGAAACAACATTACATAAGATATTTTAAGAAAAGACTCAAATGGATTTTAATTCAGGAATTATTCTCTTTATAATATAGCATACTTTTCTAAAACATTTTTATTCTTCGTTAAATTCATCTTATAAAAATATGTAAAGGATGTTTAAGTATTTTTATTAGATAATACAAAAAAACGACTATTAAACAGAAACAATAATTGCAAAATCTGCTTGAGAAACAATGTTGCATAATATATTTTCAAAAGTATGACTACAATGAATTTAATTCAAGAATTATTCAGTTCATAATATAATATTTATAAAACATTTTTATTTTTAATTAAATTCATAAAATATGTAAAGGATGTTTAGATATTTTACTGAATAACAAGACAAAAATGAAGAATAGTTTCTAAATCTGCTTGAGAAACAACATTGCATAAGATATTTCCAAAAAAATAACAAAAATGAATTTAATTCAAGAATTATTCACTATATTATATAATATAATATATAATCTTTCTCTTCACAGAGCCTGACCCACCCACCGATATTCATTTCACTAACGTTACTGAAGACAGTGCTGTAATCATCTGGTCCGCTCCTAGGGCTCAAATCACAGGTTACAGACTTTTCCTGACTGTCGAGGGCTC
>NW_015523482.1:0-1286 GCF_001515645.1 Sinocyclocheilus grahami
ATAGATAGATAGATAGATAGATAGATAGATAGATAGATTATAATACTTGCAATTTGAGTGACAATTGTTTCTACACCAAATATCTTTTTTTTTGTACAAAAATGGCTCCAGAAAACAATGTTCTAAAAATAAAAAAATAAACCTCTAGACTCATTTGTTTGCATTTGTCTGATATTTTGTATCTCATCCAATGCCATTCAGGCAGTTTCAAATATGACCTAAAGGACCAAAATGCTATTTGGGGTCACTGTGTGTCAGGATTTACCCTGAATATCACTGAAGAAGCCAAATCGGTTAAGATCAGTGACTAGTTTTGTGATAAAAAAGAAAAGATGGTGAAAGAGGAGGTCTAATTTTGCATAAAGTGTAAATGACCCTTGCTCAGATTAATGAAGAGTGTAAAATGCAGTTCAGTCTGAGCCAAGTCTAGCCCTACTAAGGGAACAGAATGTTCAGTGAACTGATTTATCTGAAAAGAAATAATGAGACCTGCACTTGAAAGATCAGGGATTAGTCCTGCTTTCTGCACTAGTGACCATTCATTCCTTAACCAACAGGAGGTGCACAAACAAAGAAGTTGTGTAAAGACTGAAAAGACGATTGCAGAATAATCAGTAACTACTAATGAAAAACATGAAAAACATGATTTATGTGGGTGACCCCTAAACGTTCTCCTTCCTCAATGCTCTGAATCCCTGCTGCGTTAAAGACACTAAACATCAGAAATGCTGAATTGTCCTTGTATTTCTGCTGTGCATTCTGAGGTTAATTCAAATTCTTGTTTTATGGCCTGCTTTGAGAGTATTTACATGTCCTTTAAATACTGCTCTGATGCAGTAGTCTGCCTTTAAAGACAGTAACCTGCACATCTCTTAAAGGTCAGTATGTTTACTCTCTCTGCTTGGTTACTATGGAAATGGGAACGCAGATGACCATTTCCTCTCTTAAGTTCCCTAATCTTGTTCGATTGAGCTGTCATGGAAAAACGGACAGGTTATATGAAAGCTTTGAAAGGTCATTCTCTTATTTAAGTCTTCGGGCTTTAGAGAATCCATAGAATTATAGTCAATGCCATCTGATGTTTTATGGCTCTATGGCTTAATTTTGGCTTGTGAAAGTACCTCATTAATGTATTGTCCAGTGAACATATTCATGGATGTGATTTGTCATTAAACATTCCTCACAATACTTTCATACTATACACTTTAAACTATATTTAGGCAGTGATCAAAGCACTAGTAAGCAGTCATCCAAAATGGCTAAAAAATTGCTAAAAAGGCCTGCAC
>NW_015523483.1:0-1286 GCF_001515645.1 Sinocyclocheilus grahami
GGCATCCTCAAACGGAAGGTGGAGGAGCGCAAGGTCTCTAGCATCCACCAGCTCTGTGATGTCGTAATGGAGGAGTGGAAAAGGACTCCAATGGCAACCTGTGAAGCTCTGGTGAACTCCATGCCCGAGAGGGTTAAAGCAGTGCTGGAAAATAATGGTGGCCACACAAAATATTGACACTTTGGGCCCAATTTGAACATTTTCACTTAGGGGTGTACTCACTTTTGTGCTTTTGTGGCAAGCGCTTTAGCCATTAATGGCTGTGTGTTGAGTTATTTTGAGGGGACAGCAAATTTACACTGTTATACAAGCTGCACACTCACTAATTTACATTGTAGCAAAGTGTAATTTCTTCAATGTTGTCACATGAAAAAATATAATAAAATATTTACAAAAATGTGAGGGGTGTACTCACTTCTGTGAGATACTGTATAGTATATATAGTCTATATAGTTTTTATTCATTTTTATTTAATATTTAGTTAAACTAAATTACAGTGATAAAGATTTGGTCTTGGCAACAATTTTTTTAATATATTTTATTTCAGTTAACATTTATTTTATTGAAAGTAACGAAAATGCACAATGCACAATGGCGCCGACGCTGATGGCTGCCTCCGTGGCGTGCTCTGCAGTTGTTTTTATGTTTTTGTTAGTTTGTCCTGTCTTTAGTTATATCCCTGCAATCAGTTTCACCAGAGACGAATTGCTGGACATTCGGAAGTACACACCACCCGATATTTCACCGGTTTTCGACTATTCTGATGTTTTGCTGGACATTGTAGTCGGGGGAGCTGTGGCGCTGATCAAGCGCTTCAGGACGCGCAGACGGGGGAAGAGAGCCGGCGCGCTCGTGAAGCTCAGACAGCGCGGATTCAGGACGCCGTTGCCTAGCATCCATCTGGCGAACCTCCGCTCTCTACCCAACAAAACGGACGAACTCCTTCTGCTCTCCCGGACAAATAAGGATTTTTCTAACTCTGCTGCTCTGTGTTTCACGGAAACCTGGCTGAAAGACGCCATTCCGGACAGTGCGTTGAGTCTCCCGGGCTTTCAGCTGTTCAGAGCAGATCGCGACGCAGAATCAACGGCGAAATCGCGCGGCGGCGGGACATGCTTTTACATCAATGAGAGGTGGTGTACAGATGTAACTGTGTTAAAGAAGATGTGCTGTTCAGATCTAGAAGTGCTCTTCATTAATTGCAAGCCGTTCTATTCGCTGCGGGAGTTTTGTTCGTTCATTCAGTGTCTACATCCCTCCGCAAGCGCACGTGAGCTCCGCTTTAC
>NW_015523484.1:0-1286 GCF_001515645.1 Sinocyclocheilus grahami
ATCATAAATCGAACTGTTTAATTGCTTCTAAATGCACAATTCAAGTTCTCATATCTTTCCTGTCACAGCTCTCCAGTGACTGTGCTGATCGTTTCACCTCTGACCCCTTGATCCCGGTCGCCCAGTCTGTGACTCCAATGGGCTCCGCGTTGAACAACTTGGTGGTGTCCTGTGCCTCTGCAGTGGGGGAACGTGTAGTGTCCACATACGAAGCTCTCTCTCTGAGAAAAGTGATTGGTTACTGGGTAAGTGTGTTTTCCAGTTTTTATACTGAATGTTTACATTACCTTTATTTGATGTTTTTGGCACTTTTATTGGGAAGAAACAGAAATTCTAATCTAGCTATGATGCATTTGACCAGATTTTTTATGCTCCAGGTTCCAGGAGAGCGAGTAGAGGAGAGACTGCGTCAGGAGGAGCCCATGCAGGGGAAGAAAAGCTCCAGCCTGGGGGACATCCGAGAGGAGGAGGCGGAGCTCAGTCGTCGCCTGTCCCTGCCTGGCTTGCTCTTTCAGGGTACACACGCTCTCCTTCTCTTACACCCAGTGTGCCGTCTCCGTAAGTCTGCATGAGCATGTTGATGAGCATCTTGTAAAGTTTTGCCTCTCTCATCCATCAGCTCATTGCAAGCTTGGTGTTTCTGTTGCAGAGGCTATGAATAACTAACAACTCCATTCCTTTTTGAGACAAATTTCATAAATATATAAAAAAAGGTCTGCTTTTTTTAATCATCTGAATGTAGAGAGCCTGTTCTGCCGTTTAGACGCATAAGAACCAGAGGAATGATTACTATGAATGTATTCTTTTATTTGCTGAATATGTGAAGTTTAATCATAATCCTGTGCAGTGTGTTAAGACTTAGTTCATTCAGTTCAAAGTAAAAACCCTGCAAATCGCTGCCTGGCCTATTTTAACTTGCAGTAATATGTTTGTCAATGGCATTGGTTGTATTACCATGGCTCTTCAAATTTCTGCTGATGGCACTTGTGGATAGGTTTCCCATATATTACTGTTGCCACGGTTACAGATATTGCAGCGTTTGAGGTGAAGGAGTCGGCATCCAACGCAAAAACTGAAGGTATTTTTATGTAGTTGCATTTGTAATAAGTTTTAAATTAGAAGTAGTTTCATGGGTGAATCTCACAGACACATGTCTAAATTTCGGCTCAAAGTCAAAAGAAAAAAATATTTTTTGCATTGTGATTATTTTCTTGACACTTAATCACATTTTGCTTACTGTAATGTATATGTGTGTGTATATATATATATATATATATATATATATA
>NW_015523485.1:0-1286 GCF_001515645.1 Sinocyclocheilus grahami
GATGATTTGTATGGTAGTCAGTGACACTTCCTCTTCCTCTCTGTACACAAAGAAGTTTGGGGAAGCCCTTGGACAGGTGAGGAAATGCTCTCTACGGAGCAGTCCCATGCTTCCAACAAGGCAGAACAGAGTCGCACTGATGCCTTGGGTTCCCAGAGTCCAGATGCAGCATCCGGTGAGGAAAAGTCCATCGATGAAGGAACCGAAAAGCAGCAGAAGCGAAAAAAGAAGAAACGCAAGAACAGGGAAGAAATGTATGACCTTCTGGACAGTCTTGGTTCCCCTGACTCAGAAGAGACTCCTTCCGAAAGCTCCAACCACGGCTGCCCCTCACCTCCTAATAGGGACGAAGAGATGTGGGAAAGCGAGATCCAAGAAAGAGGGGGAGGACGCATCAAGGCCAAGAAGAGTAAAAGCAGGATGAAGCTACCAGAAGAATGGAGTGCTCCTCCAACTGTAATGGACATGGACTTTAGCAGCCCTTATTTGGGTGATTCAAAACCCCCACCCAGTGCTAGCATAGATCAGGGAAGTGCACAGCCCTCACTCACACCTGAACCTCTGCACCTCACGGACACCCAAGCATGCAGACCCCAACCGCCCGGGCAAGCAAACACCTCCTTATTCGCGAATCCCGTAGATGACTCAACTCTCATGATTAACAGGGATATGTTAGATAAGGATAAATCAACTAAAGACAATATCAATAAGTCTAACCTAGAGTTGCCTGGTATTCACCCTTCAGATCAGTTACCCAAGGACCCAAATGATCCTGACCAGAAGTCAACCCTTGCCCTTAGTCCAACTCAGACTGTTATGTTCCTTGACTCCGTGCTGCAGGCACAGACCCCAGATGCAAGCCCCCCATCCCAGAGCACCCCCGTGAAAACCCCCATCCCTCACAACTCTGCCCCAGAGGCTGCTCCTGATCTGACCACTGGCCCACTGTCCGTCGGCACAGACATCCCTGCTTGTCAGAGTGCACCAGCTGTTAGTCACTCTTCCCCAAAAATTACCCCCAGCACTGCAGTGAACTTAAACCCTGAGGCTACGCCTTTCATCTCTTCACAAACAGAGCAGCAGAAGCCCCCGTCAGCACAGCCCCCCCTACTGGAAGGTTGGTGATAATGAAGACTGTATGGAGATGATTTACATAATGCATGGCTCAATGAAGTGGGCCCTCCTCTGCTTAGCTATCTCTGTAGCAGAAATTACTGTAGCAAGGCACTAAGTACTCCATGTTTTTCTTTTTCTTTTTCTTTCTTTCTTTCTTTCTTTCTTTCTTT
>NW_015523486.1:0-1285 GCF_001515645.1 Sinocyclocheilus grahami
TAATAGTCATTATAGTATATAGTCTATTTAAAGTCGAAGGAATGACCAAGGGAAGAAAATGGTATTTACGCCTATTTGTAGCTTTATGTATGGCAAATTAAACTATCAGGCTTGTTCCCGTGTAACTCGGCTCTCGGAAATGCTTCATATCATCAAAGGGAGTCCAGTTGTTTGCTGAATAATTGGCCGAGCAAACCGATTGGACGCGCTGTAAGTTTCCTATGACAGACAGACACGGACTCTTTCTGCACCTGCCCACTGCTGTTGTCTTCTGTGTGAAAGAGTGAAAGAGTGAAAGAACAAGCCATCATGTAGCTCGAGCCGAAAATCGAACGAATTGAAATCTGAGTCTGAAGAATCGTATGTGGAATGGTCAGTTTAATGAATGATTCTTCAATTAGTGGCACTGATGTTTACTATGTTATAAAGAAGCTTGCTTTCTGTTTAGTTTTTGTTTTTACAATTACATACTTGTAAAAGATCAATTATAATGGCTTTAAACTGTATACTTTATATTTTTATATAACTAATGCTATTTAAAAAAAAGAATTTCGCTTTTTCAATGTCGTATTCAGGCTATTTTATAAGTAGTACAATAAGACTTTTGCATCATGATTTACTTTATTTACCAAACCGTTCAGTACTGGAGACGTTTAATTGAGATGAAACACATTTGTACTTTTCCACATGCAAAATTAATTGAATTTTAACTTAAGTCCAATGGTTATCCAACTTTTCTCTAAAGCTGAGAAATATCATTACCATCTCACATCATTACCACATGATTTCTAAAATCGAAACCTTCAAACATTATACCCCAAATCCACTTTTGCAGCACATATTAACATTTTAAAGTTGTATTTTTAAGATACCAAGTCGTCAGACGCGCCTTTAATTGAAGAACCACCCATATACGTTTTTTTTCTTTATTTCAGGAGCTGTGATTTATTATTATTATTATTGGTATTATTATTATTTGTCTTGTACTCTTTTAAATAGCGTTTTTAAAATGATATGTATACAAATATTGATCTGTTTTAGACAACGCGATACACTAATAAATATCTAGATTTGTTATACATCATAGACCGGAAAACCAATATTTTATATATTTTTAAATGCATTTTCACACAAACACATTCGAATTGTTATCACGGCAGAAAAAAATACTTTAAAGCACTCATTCATAAAATACGATTATAAACGATTATACACTCTAAAAAATGCTGGGTTGGTTCAATCAACCCAATTTTGGGTCAAATATGGACTAACCCAACTGTTGGGT
>NW_015523487.1:0-1285 GCF_001515645.1 Sinocyclocheilus grahami
AAATAAATCTGATTCTTTATTTTCATCTTCATTTAAGCAACAAAGAAATGCAGAATAACTTGGTTACTCTTTATTTTAAGGTGTCCTTGTTACAGTGTAATTAGACATTTAAGTACTGAGTAATAATAAACTACATGCACTTACTATATGGTTAGGGTTTGGCTTAGGGTTACTTGCATGTAATTATGTAAAGTTTATTGTTATTATAATAGTAAGTACATGTAACGTGTAACAAGGACACTTTGAAATTAAGTGTTACCAATGACTTCTTGATATCCAGTAATGGCATTAAAATACTCACTTTTCCCACTTGGCCTTGAAGACTTAAATAGTGTCCCCGGGAAAAGATGCTGTGACCGGGTGCAATCTTTGGCAGCTTTTTCATCATCATCTGGAAAAGCAAGTGGTGCTGCCCTGAATTTGGTGGATGTGCAGCCATATCTCTTGCTAATTGTTATATTTTTCAAAAAATATTTGACCGCCTCAAACTCAGGTGTGTCATTGTTATTTAGAGAGATATGAGCGGACATGCCCCCAGCGTTTGAGAGCAGAGAATACTGCTTGTTTTTAACATTTTATTTAATGGCGTTTTTCTAATCATTCAAATTTGGCTGGGTGGTTAATAACAATTTTTTCTGTGGTGTGACAAACTCGGAACACACATTTAATATTGCTTTACATGGACTTTAATATATAGAAAATGAGTGTAGTTTGAACGTGTGAATGAAATAAGATGAGTGTAGTGCTAATATTAAATTAACTGTGTGCAGAGTCATGTACTGAGAAGTTAATACAAATGTGTAAAGCAGACATAAGATCATTTTAAGCACACTTACATCATCCGTTAACCACGGCATCTTCTTATTTGGGTCTTCGTCTAACAGAGAAGATGGGCAAACACTTCTCAAGTCCACAATGTATAGTGTTGCATATGCTGAAAATCTGTGAATCATTCGCCTCTCTCTCCTCCAGGCAATGTAAAGTTGTTTCAGCTTGTCCTGTTCATTACATGTAAATGAAGCAGAAAATATTACAGGTGTAGTTTTTTGGGTTACAGTAAACTACTGTAAACTGAACACATACAGAAGCCAGTCTGTACCTTAACAATGACACAGAAACTCCCCAAGTCTTCCTCAACTACATCTGGTTCAGCTTGTGGCTCACTTAATGATTTTGCAGATGTTCTTTGGTACATCTCTGAAATTATATGACACATTATTGAGATATAACAAAATTTTTTATAAAAGGCAAGATCTGGCAATACACTGCAAAAACTCCTCATCTA
>NW_015523488.1:0-1285 GCF_001515645.1 Sinocyclocheilus grahami
TTGCTACTATATTTTTGCGGTAAAGTTGGCAACCACAACTTCCGCTTGTTTACCGTGAATTTCACCGATTTTTTTACAATGTGGTCAAAGATAAAACATGAGAAACAATCAAATAAACAAAGACTTCATAGGATCCAAGCCATATCTATAACATTGGAGACTTGAGGGTGGATTTTTTTTTTTTTCAATTGTAACAGTAAGTAACTTCCTAGCAACCATCCAGGGGCAAATATAGTTTGAACTAGTTGGACTATCTAGAAGTTAACCAAGTGATAATCAATACTTTTCAGATTCAAATTAGACCAATATACTTTTTTATGTAACTGGATTTAAAATGTTATGGCCAGACTTTTAGTTAGTCTAAGTAGTTTATGTAACCAGCCACACAACCGGCCACAGAACTCTCTAGCAATTGCATAGCAACATCTTAAAAAACACTCACATCTTAGCAACCACACAGCAACTGATTTTGGACAAGCAGCCACCAAAATGTGTAACATATAAGCAACAAAACCAAACTGCAAATGAAATATATGCTTTGTCACTATGGTAACAAACAGCTTGTTCTGTAATGCTCAAATTGCGATTTGTATCTTTTATTCATGAATGGCTATTTTTGCCTGGAGTGAGGACGAAACACCTGGATAATGGCAGGGTATTGTTGCATAATGAACCCCACTTCGGGTGAATAATTGACTGAAGAACACACATACTCGCACAATGTTTGAAGAGTGCAATGAAGAACAGCGTGTTCAACAGCAGCCCGAGCATCAGGTCAAAATAAACCTTGAAGCCCTGGTCATCTAAACCGATCTCCACAGAGAGACCTTCAGCGAATGTCACATCAACCATCCACCTGTCATGACAGAGCTGAGCCCAGAGGAACCGTCATCTGACATCAGCAGATGGCCCGTTCCCTGAAGAGACGCGGCTTTAAAAGTCCAGCGCTCGTTCGAACGTGCGAAAAGAGGCCTGCTGAAACCTTTCAGCTCTTATGCCTGAAGTAGAAAGGGTATAATCTCTGACCTTTTCCATTAAAGACCGAGGCACCTTAATGTCTCCTTGGAAGAGTACTTCAATGCATAGGATAATGTAAGCATCATTAATGTTGGCCCAGGCCAGGAGGCATGCAGACAGATGAGAGGAGGCTGATTAGCAGGTGTCTGGGAGCATGTGTGGAGCTCTGCTCTCCTGGGCATAGTACCCAGAAAGCCCTGAGAGAGGCTGAATTTCAGTGTGCTGCTGATCAAAAGCTTGTCGATCGAGGGGGAGCCGCACAGGTCAC
>NW_015523489.1:0-1285 GCF_001515645.1 Sinocyclocheilus grahami
ACACACACACACACACACACACACACGTCAATCAAAATAAAATGATTTACATGAAAAACGATTTAAATCACAACATGCATTATTTCACTGGAAAATATTGCTGTAATTGTCATATCCAGATTATGAGAACTTTTTAAGTGCTTTGTTTCCATATCTCAACCTTTGGATTTTCATGTTTTATTTAGTCAACACTGACCTTGCCAATGTTTCTCTTTTCTTTCTTCTGTCAAATAATGCATATAATTCAGCTTCCTTCCTGTTTAACATTTATTTTCATCGTTGGAGGGCATTTACTCTGTGCAGCTGCGTTCCAGCTGCGCATCATTATGTCTGCAACAGCTGTTGACACCCAAATTACGGCAGAAAGAAGGTGCTACAAATGTATTCCTTTTTTTAAAGTGTGTAAATATGACTTAATCAGTCGCCCTCCACATGTTCTCACTCTCTCCCTTCTGCCATCTCCCTGATCTCCAGGTAATCTAGGCACTAAAATAGAGCTCATAATTTCTAAATAAGACAGACTTAAACAGCCTCTGACCTCTTTTCCCATGATGATTTGCTTCACAAGTAAATGGCCTCTATCTGACATTTACTGCTGTTTACTCCCCTGTATGAAATGGGAATGGGTCGATCTCTCTCCGTGAACCAGTGACAACCGCAAGCAAGAAGTAAACCTTGTTTTGGAAACCAAAGACAGGAAATAGGTCCCTCTCAGAGCCTGACAAACACTCCGGATATTCAACCTAGTTTAACGAGTCTGTGCCCAAAATAATAAAAGTGTTATTTATATATATCCACAAATATTAGTATGCTGAAATGTGCTGTCTTCATGCGCAAATGTGATAAAATAAATGGCTTTTTTGGTGTATTTGTGTGTGTGCAGTACCAAATTATTATCTCTTGTAAATCAAGAGCAATGTCGTCTTTTATAGCCACGCTACAGCGCCATAAGATGTTTTTCTTCTTGTCTTCATGTTTCTGGGTCACTGTCTCATTGGTTGTTGCTATTCCAGCTATTAGGAAGAAGGAATATCATAAAGGATTTGATACTTCCTGCTGACGTGGAAATCTCTCTCACTATGAGTTAAGACCTCCTTTTCCCCTTCCTCTCTAACTCCTCTACATCTGTGACGTCTGAAATGTGAGCTGTAATTTAATTTGTGAGTGTGAGCGGATCTCAAGGATGAGGATTCACCTCCTGTGAATTTTTCAGTTCTGCTGTGAGTTAAAGGGGTCAAATATACTAGTGTTCAAAAGTTTGGGTCAGTAAGTTTTTTTTTTTTTT
>NW_015523490.1:0-1285 GCF_001515645.1 Sinocyclocheilus grahami
TTTCAGCCCGAGTTCTTTCTACAAAGACAAGTGCATGTGAGAGAAAAAAAGTATTTTCATGAATGTACTATAGTGTATGTAAACCAGCGGGTTGCCAAAAAATTGCTGCAAAACCAGAAGTAAAATAATGTATCCAAGTAATGAAAGCACTAAAGATGATTAAAGAACACTAAATGGATTCAAGCATACTAAGATTAGGATGAATTTGCCTACTTTATATTCACTCAGCAATCTGTTTCGTTCACTCAGCTTTCTTTCTAGTTCCACCTAAAGAAAAAAAAAACCTGAAAAAACTAGTTGGCACATTTAAAGAGAAGAACCAAATGCAATTGCATATTTGTATTATTTTTTTATTATTAGATTTGATCTCAGACTCACATTCTGTCCCTCCAGCTCCTCTCTGGCCATGCTGGATCTGAGAAGCTCCTGCTTGAGCTGCAGCACTGAGTCCTCCTGCACAGACATTCTCTGCTGCAAGGCATCCTGGGTTGACAGATGGACACAGGGACAACATTTAATTATCCCAAATGCAACAAATCTGGTGTACACTGCAAAAGCTAATGTTGAAATTAAAGAAGTGAATAATTATCCACACTTCTATAGTATAATATAATAATAGAAATGAATATATAGATTTACATTTTTATTATATTTTGTATACATACAAACACATACATACATTTTATATATAAAAACAGACTACACTAATTTTCATGTGGTCTCACCTTAATAGCCTGCAAATTACGTGCCTCCTGCTTGTATCTTAAAAGTTCTCTCTGCAAAAAAGTACATTACAACTTTCATTCAGTACACAAACTGCACTATATTTGCACTCTATCTATCTAGACAGATCTATCAGTAGTTTTTGATTATTAATAATTTTTTCAGAAATATAATTTACCTTCAGATCTAAAGACTCCTCCATACTCTGGTCCAAACGACTCCGGATTAAAATCTTCAATGGCAGGATAAAACGAATATGTCATTACCATAATAGACTGTAAATGAGACATGCACAGTTTCTCACATTACTCCTAGGAAAGCACAGAAAAGCAGAATGATAGATTACCAGCTGTTGCTCTGAGCTGGTACTGTCTCCAAAGCTCAGAGTAGATGTCTGCTCGTCCTCAGGTAGTGACCCATGCAGCAGTAAGGCCTGAATGAAGACACGTGTACAGTGAGCGTGAGGTTTCTGAAGCGCTGAGGTACTGTGAGTAAAACTAGACCGCTCACCGTGAACATACAGGTGGATCTCAATAAATTAGAATGTCATGGAAAAGTTCAT
>NW_015523491.1:0-1284 GCF_001515645.1 Sinocyclocheilus grahami
AAAAAAACTATTTAATTATTAAAATTCAAAAGATATATTGTTATACTAAATTTTATTACATTTTTGTCATAAATTTGTCAGTAATATTGCAATCTTGTTTTAGAGATGTTTACATATTTTTACTGGGAAAATACTGATTATGAAAGTACAAAAATGTTTACTTAGCTGTTTAATGTTTGTCTGTGTGTCCATTATAGGACAAACAACTACTGGGTGGACATTTTAAAAGTTATTTCACTATCAAACAAAGCGTTATTAATATGCATAAATCTGACAGGCACAAGGAACATAAATATACAGTACATGCAGCTTACTTTCATATTTCCAATAGCGCTTCTCTTCTCTTTTCTTTTTCTTCTTTATTGTATTCTTTGATGAGAACTTACTATACAGTGACCCCCAAAATATATTTAGACAAATTATCCACATGTATGAATGTCATTGTATTAGATAATTGACCAAAATTAATATATATATATATATATATATATATATATAAATTGAAAAAAATTACAAATATTTGTGCAGTTTAAAAATTCTACAACAATATATGTGAAGAAAGTATTTAGACACTTTCTGGTTGTCAGACATTAATAAAATGACCGTGGGTCCAATTGGTTAAAAGCCAAAAATAAATAAATAAATATATATATATTTGCATACTTTATTTGCAGAAGCCACTAATGCAGTGAAATTCAAACTTTTCAAGCAAGGCCTAACTGCCCCAAAATGTCTACATCATTTTGGGGCCACTGTATATTGACCCATTGCTGCAGGAGATATAAATAATGTATGATCATATGCCATGCACTGTTGAATTAACTTGAATCTGGATATCAGTTTAGCGGTATTATGGATTATTGATCGTTTAAGAGGCCCATATGAAGCCAGTTCAACCTGTCCAACCTGCAGTGTTTCGTTCAAACAGCTGGAGTCAGATTTGTTGTTTGCAGATGCAGTTTGTCACACGGATGGAACACAGGTGAATCAGCTGACCATGCTGTTTTGATAGGCTTCTTATGCACCAGGGGCATGTGCGTTACTCTTGAGATTGAGAACAATTAGTAGCATGTTATCTACATAAACCCACATTCATTATCTTAGATTGCTCTTTGCTGGTAGATTGCTTTTTGAATGTTGGATTGTCACCTCAGTACATTGGGAATGTGATTCCAGAAAGCTTGTAAATGTTTCATAAATGTCCCACGTTTCATTCAGAATTGATTTAGCACAAAATAAATAGATATCCTTTTATTCACACAGACAGGTGGGCCGTGTAGAAGA
>NW_015523492.1:0-1284 GCF_001515645.1 Sinocyclocheilus grahami
AAAAATATCAATAATGAATTATAAAAATAAACTTTTCCATTAACTCATTATTTCCCATGAGCTCTCAGGAAGCACAGCGGTGAGAAGCCGTATGAATGTGGAGAATGTGGGAAGCGCTTCACACAGGCCAGTACTCTGATGTACCACAAGCGCCGACACACAGGGGAGAAACCATACATCTGCGACACCTGCGGCATGGCATTCGCTGTGTCCAGCTCTCTCATCGCTCACACCAGGAAACACACCGGTGGGTTTGTGATGCATTCACTACAGCTTTCAACCTTTTCTGTAGCGAATTGCTAACATACTAATGCCACATGGAGTCTGTGTTTAAAAAAATAGTTGTTTTTTTCCTTCCATTTTAGGTGTGACCCCATATATATGCTTGGATTGTGGAAAACCTTGCTTAACCGCTGGTGAACTACGAAAGCATATGGACATCCACAATGGTACATTTAGTTAATAAATGAAAGCAAATGATGCATTTTCTAAATGGGAACCTTGCAAGAATGTCCAAATAATACTTATTTCTCTGCCATTTTGCCTGTAGGATCGAGAAAAGTGAGGTGTTACCTGTGTGGGAACATGTTTTCAGACATGTATAGCTTGAAGAAGCACAGCATTTTGAAGCATAACGGTGTGTTATTTTAATGCTTTTATTAGCGTTTATTCTAACAATACTAGTTTGGAATGATTCTTTTTTTTTTTTTTTTTTTAAAGAAAGAAATCTCTAAGGCTTACCCAGGCTGAATTTGTTTAATCAAAACAATAATATTGTGAAATATCATTCCAGTTTAAAAGAACTGTATTGTATCTTAAAATATTTTAAAATGTAATTTATTCCTGTGATGACAAAGCTGTTATAATGTTACAAGACATTTCTGTTTCAAATAAATGCTGTTCTTTTGAACTTTGTTCAAAGAAGCTTGAAAAAAATTTTATCACCGTTTACACAAAAAATATTAAGCAGCAAAAACTTTCTACCATTTGTATATTTATAACTTAGTTGATCTATCCAATTATCTAAATATCTATTTTAAAACATACTTTACAGCTCTTCCAAGCCAAGAGCAGGCTCCTTTGGAAACCGACCCGACGCACTGTCCTCTCAACATCCCCATTGACCACCAGGGCCTGATTGCTCGCGTGCGCTCTGCCCTTGTCGATTCCCAAGACCATGAAATTCAGATGGAGCCCCCATTGCCAATTTTGCCCCCGGAAACCTCACTTATTATCCAACAGTCAGCAGAGCCTCAGATGATCATACAGCATGCAGACGGCACA
>NW_015523493.1:0-1284 GCF_001515645.1 Sinocyclocheilus grahami
AAAGTGATAAAAGGCAAAGGAGGAGGCAATTAAGCAGAGAAAACCAAGGGCTGGAAGAGAGATGAAGCACAAAGATTGCTGAAACTGGGCCAAAAGAGATATTTCCGTCTGTGTCTTCATTTAATATAGCAACGGAAATATTGCTAGACAATGCTATCATTTACATGTGAGAAATTAAGAGGGTGAAGGGGGAGAGAGGAAGGGAGTGAAGAAAAAAGCAGAGAGAACGACATTTTTAAGACCTGGATTCATATAACAGTTTATGAATCTGTGCTGCCAGGTTTCAATTTGAGATCATCTTTTTTATCTCCTCATAGCTTACCAGCCAATAAGGATGCACACTGCTGAAAGGGCACCACTCTGATTGGCTGATTTAAATGTCAATGATAACATCCACCAAACAACACAACATGGTGTGTATGAAGCATTTCTTTCAATATATAAACCTTCTTAAAAAACTAAATTCAATTTACCTCAATTATATACATATATACAAATACACAACAAATACTGAAAGATTTTTTGCAGCACAGTCAAAGTCGCTTATTGGCTGTGGTTGTATGAATAATATTGTTTTGTTTCGATTAAACTGAATATGACCCAGATGTTTCAATGCCAGCTTTGACATCTGATGTCAATTATGTGGTTGACATCCATGTGCACACACATATACACACACAAGCCCGAAAGGTCATCCAGAGCACAACACAGCAATGCTAATCAGCACAACATCTTCAAAATACAAAAAGGCAAAACTATTTTTCTTTTTCTTTAGGAAGCAATATGGGGTCATTTTGATTCCTTTCAACCCCAAAGGCTAACATAAACATCCGACTGTACTTCTATTTGTTAAGTAAACTAAAAACCTCAAATGCTGATTTTTGCTTCTGGATATTTGTCTCTTTTTCAATACAATACAGCATCTTTCCATAAGAGACAATGATAAGAATGATAAGAGTGTACATAAAGCATTGAATGAATGCATAAATGCCTGTACCATCATCGCTCGTGTGTGGTTCGGTGCAGTTGTCTGCTTCATCAATGGTGCCTGGTTCACTGTGAGGGCTGTCACTGTGTGAATATACACACATAAACAAACACAAAGAGAAAGAGTTGTTTAAAAGCACAGTAAACACAATAACTGTACACATGATAATGCCAGCATTGGAAAAACCATGACAATTACAGTTCTGCAATGTCCCGCAAACAGTAATCAATTCTGATAGTATCAATATTAGAGACTCATGAAACATAAGGCATTGAAAGCATTGTGGATAAAAAAAA
>NW_015523494.1:0-1284 GCF_001515645.1 Sinocyclocheilus grahami
GAGATTTTAAAGCTTTAGTATGCAGGCAGTGATGTAACACATCAAAACACCGTTCAGAGCTGATGCCACTGATTCAGTGTTTGAACTAGGCTGTCTTTCTTTGGAACAAGGGGAAAGTTGGACTAGTTCAAGAAAGAGTCACTTCTTCCCCCGGGATAAAACAAACCTCAATCACCTTGTGTTCATTGCAGTACTCCAGAGTAACATATCTTCCATATTTGCCTTATGAATGCGTATGCGTGAATTCCATAAAATGACTACAAGAAATGTAAACATAAGCGTATCTCGTTTCAAGGAATTGATCTGGCTTTAGACTTCAGACTGCTTTTCCTTTTTTTTCTCCTGAGAAAAAGACTCTAATCTCACATTTGTCTCCTCTAGAGTTTCAGAAGAGATCTTAAATGTCACAAACAGAGCTCAGATTTGTCAAGATGAAAGAGCGAATTCTGAGCAATAATTTTTTCCTTGGAGTGAGTACAATCCGTACAAATGTATCCAATAAATGTTTGAGTATACTGGGCTACCTGGTACATGAACCGTTGCACAGATCTGTGTCTCATGTTACTTTATAATCAAACTGTAAGTTGAACTGACAACTGATATTTTATTACATTAATCGTGATGAATCATTTCAAGCTACCTGCTGATCTACAATCAAAGTAACTTTAGTTACAATTGAAATTGACTAAATAGACAAATATATGAATCAAAACACAATGCAAGCGGATCTATCAATGTTCGGTCAGTGTTCCAGATAAACACCAGAGCCATCCGGACGAGTTTAAAACATGACAGTATTGGCAGGTCCCTAGATAGAGAAGTGCTTAGCTTTCACAAAGTAGGATTCATAATAGTCTTCTGTACTTCTATACCAAGCCCATGAACGCGTGTGACACATGAAACTGCCAGGCCATGATGAGAAATAACCACTGTCAGCTTTTATCCGAGCTTCAAAAGATTTAAACCCTGGTGAGAGATTGGACATAGCGCTGCAGTGAGGCAGAAGAGATCACGTTTAAGTTGGGTGGTTCGTTTTGTAATTCAGACTCATTGTTTTATCAATTTTATCAATCATACTGAATGAGAAGCTACTATAGCTGGCAACTACAAAGTTATATGTAAGTTTAATATTTTTCTTGTATGTTTTGCTTTATATGCATATGCATAATAAATAGTATTACAAATGTATATTAATATACATATAAATATTTTGTTTTTAGATAAATATGAAATATTCTACATCACTGTAAAAATTCTGCATTCTAATATATATATATATATATA
>NW_015523495.1:0-1284 GCF_001515645.1 Sinocyclocheilus grahami
ATTAGCGTGGGATACCTTAATTAATGGAAAAAAGTAGAGAAAGTACTTTTACTGACTGCTCTGCCTGTACACAACAAATCACCTCGGAGCAGATCAAGTACAACCGAAGGGGTTAGGTTGGTGCCTTGACCCGGATGGGAATGAGAGGTTCCCTGGTCTGCTAGCTCCTCGTGGTCTCCTGCTGGGCTGGCTTCAACATTGGGGTCACTTGATTAATCTACTCCACCTTGGCCTTTCAGTCCTCGAGTTTCATCCTGGTCCTTCACACCGTCTGGTCAAGCCCCAGTTTTCAACCCTCAGTGGTGCTCTATTCTCTAGAGCAGGGGTTTCGAACCTGTCCTGGAGGATCCCCAGCACTGCACATTTTGTAAGTCTCAATCATCTAACATAACAGATTCCACTCATCAGCTTGTTACTAGAGAGAGCAAGACCTGAATTTGGTGTGTTTGATAAGGGAGACTTACAAAATGGGCAGTGCTTGGGATCGTCTAGGACAGGTTTGAAAACCAATGCTCTTGAGAACTAACCATCCACACTTGACACTCATCACCTGCCTAATCAAGGACTGGATTGTCCCCTATCTTACTCTTTATATATTTAAAAATATACTGCCAATACATTATATCATCACAACCCATTTTTATTTATTCAAGTATTTGTACATAAATTTGCCAGGAGTACACGAAAATTTCTGCTGCATTCAGATTTAAATGAATGGGCCTACATGAAAGAATCCAGGGTCTGTCACTGCAGAATATTCACAACATATACAACAGCAGTGTAAGTCCCTCTCTATGCTGCTATAATGTTGTCATAGGACTGAGAGGAGCAGTTCTGTCTTTTACATTTACATGTAATACAATAATAGATATCATGTATGTATGAATAGAAGGATATACATGAAAAAAGAGCAACACCGGCACATTAAGTTTGTTCAGAGAATATACTGCAAGTAAGCTTAACTCTATAGACAAAAAATTAAGTATTCAACAAATGAATGCTGAACTATTTTTATGATAACTATGTATCTTTTAATACACTACTTTTATTATATGAGGTCAGATAAGGGTGGATTATTTGTATATGTATATGATCAACTATAAATAAATGTTGATGATAAAAGCCAAAGTCCAAAATGTACAAATGAAGTATACTGGCTGTCTGCATATCTTATAAAGATTACATATAATCTTAAATAGAATTCTTATGAGGTGTTAACTGTCTTTTTCTATGGTGCTTTTATGCTTGGTTAAGACACATTATTATTATTATTTTCTCAAAATA
>NW_015523496.1:0-1283 GCF_001515645.1 Sinocyclocheilus grahami
TTTCTCTGGCCGATGCCGATATTTAGAAATCAGGGCAGCCGATATGTGATACCGATTTTTTTTTTGGTCGATTTTTTCCCCCCCTTCATCTCATAAAAGAGAGTTTGAGTAAATTATTATTGCAGGGTACAAGATAGTAAAAGTAGTAGTAGTAGTCTAATTCATAGTGATAATAGGCCTACATGGCTCAAAACTTAAGCCCCTTCTCAAAACTTCAAAAAGTTCTGAAGCATGCTTTTTGTTTGTTTGCTGACAGACACCAGTGTTTTCCACAGACTTGCAAATGCAAATACATTCTCTGCCAGCAGGAGGCGCTGTTGGAGTGGGAGATATAGCGGTTTCTCCGGTAACGACTATAATCAAATAAGCGCTGCATTCACAAAAGCTATCAGGCATTACAGGATAGATGAAATGAAAATGACATCAAAGCATTTCTGAAGACAGTCAGTTCTTTTCAAAGATACATTCATATAAAAACACTCGCGCTGCATTTTAATTTTGAAACGTGCAGTGCTCAGTTTATTCAACGAAGTATAAGCCTTTTGGAAAATCTATTTGTGCCAGTCAGTTTTGATATTGTGACGGGCCGCCACAGATAAATCAATGTATGGGAAACACTGGACACTGCTATAAGTCAAAGTTCACACATTTCATTTCTTTTTTATTTTAAATTTTTTGGTGACTACGAATAGTACGTAGTACCCATTGCAAGATCTCAGGCAGGCGTCTCCACGCGGCCCAATAGTCTGCCAGGGGCTCTATTCGTTCGATGTTTGGATTTAACAGCTGAACTACAGGTGCCAGGACATCTCCTGATTGCAAAAATCCGCTGGCGTCTGCAAAAATAGGTAGCACATGCTGGCTACCGCGTTTCATGAAGCCGTCACCTGATTTTCCTGCACAGGGCCCCGAAGCACCTGAGTGGGGGGAACCTCTGTAACAGGAAAATGTCCCAATGCCCGATCGGGCCCACCCACCACCCCATTTGGAGTGGGGGCTTTGAAGGCCATCATAAACGGGCCACGCGCACGTGACTCTAGGGCTGTCTCTCGACCTCTGAAGGCTGGGATGTGCAGAGTGTCTAAGTAAGTGCTCGTCATGAAGACTCAACCTAAAACTGCCCGAGACGCAGAATGCGGCAGGACAGTTAAGATCTGTGCCGGGAGGCCACAATGAGAGAGGCGAATACGCTTGTGCGGTTTGTCCAAACTCTCCAAAGGAGGACCTGGCCTCCGAACGGGGGCAAAGAAATCAGGAACTACTACTATGAGCATGAGAACGAG
>NW_015523497.1:0-1283 GCF_001515645.1 Sinocyclocheilus grahami
AAAAAAAACTAAAAATATAGGTGAAAATTATTGGTGAAGCTGCTGCCAGTTAATTACTGTCAATTTACAGTGAAAAGTTTTACTGTGTACAAAGACAAATGTAACATCTTAACACATGAGTGAACAAATTGCTCTGGCAAAATAGCATAAAATTACTGGGTTTGAAAATCAGACATGTTAGAATCAGCATTTATAAATCATCAATATCTCCAGCTAATAGCATGAACTGTTTGACAGGTGATTCAGGTGATGATCTGAGGATCGTGCTGCTGGGAGTCTCTGGAGCTGGAAAAAGTTCATTGGGAAATGCAATACTGGGTGGAGAGGCATTTAAAGAGAGCAGAACCAGAAAGAGTGAGATACAGACAGGAAAAGTAGAAAACAGAAACATCTCCATCATCAACACTCCAGGATTCTTCAACACTCGACTGACTGATGAAGAGATGAAGCAGCAGATGATGAACAGCCTGTATCTCGCTCATCCTGGTCCTCAAGTGTTCCTGCTCGTCATCAACCTGGAAAACTTCAGAGAGGAGCAGAGGAACATTGTGGAGCAAATTCAGGAGAACTTTGGAGCTCAAGCTTTGAGGTTCACATTAGTGCTCTTTTTTGGAAGAAAAAAAATGTCAAGGATGGAATGGATGCTCTTTATGCTTGATACAAAATTTAAAGAGTTGGTCAGTCACTGCAGAGATAATTATCATGTGATCAACAGTAAAAATGAGATTAAATTAACTTATATCACAGAGCTTCTAGAGAAGATTGATGAATTCATCAAACAGAATAATCATCAGTATTACAATAATGATATTTACTTAAAGCCTCGATCCAAGATCAGAATAGAAAAGGAAAAACAAGAAGAAAAAAAGGTGAACAAAACAAATGAGCAAGAGGAAGAGATGAAACAAGAGCAAATAAAAATAGTGTGGGACAGATTTGCAATGGGCAGCCACAAGAAACTGACGCCAATAGAACAAAACTTGATCGGAGCAGGTAAGAACATTTAATAAATTAATACACTTTTTGACACAAAACTCTTAAAAAAAATTAACAACTAGGCTATGCAGCTTTATGACGTCATGCTACAATTTAATGGCATGCAAATGTTATTCTCAGACAAACACATAAAATACAACACAGAACAAGTACATAACTCCATTACTTGAGTGAATAAGTACATATGCTGCTGGTCAAATATCACCCCATTACAAGTGAAAGTTGTAAAGGCAGATTTTTATTTAAGTAAAAGTACAGAAGTACTTGCATTTAAAAGTACTTAAGTA
>NW_015523498.1:0-1283 GCF_001515645.1 Sinocyclocheilus grahami
GGAGATAAACGCAATCTGCCCAGCATCAGCAACGGACCCCCACCCCAATCCACCCTCCCACCGAGAACTCCAATCCGAGCGCAAGAACTGCAGCCACCCAAACTGTAATTTGACATGGGGATGAGTAGGCTATGCGTCGCTTTCTATAGTTTCAACATATCTTGACTTTTGCACATCATCTGATCTTAGGCGATAAAGCACAGTAGGCTAGTAGATCCTCCTTGACAGTGACTTAAGAAACGATCTTGTCAAGTATCAAAGTCATTTATACCTGCCACAAATAGCTGTCTCCAACCTTCAGTCAGATAATGACAAACTTAACCCGAAACGGGTTCGAATTGGTCGCATGAGTTGACCAAAAGAAAGCTGCTTGGTTTTGAAAGTGGATTCTGTGTGAAGGGTGCTAGCCTACATATATACATCTCTACACTAGGCTATACTGACAATGGAAAGTGGACCTTTGTTTGCCCGAAACTGAAATTTCGCTAAAGTGGCCGCGCACATTGGCTATTGATTCTCAGCATAGCCTTCCTCCAAAACAATGAAGTGCCAAGCTTTTGCATGCAACCAAGCAACAGACAGGACTCAAATCGAGTGAACGGAGGAGCGACAGTAACGTTTTCCTTCCCTGCTCAAACCGCTCTGTAATCTCTTTGGCTCATGATCCAGTCCGGGGTTTCTATTTCCGCACTAGTGAAAGAAACCCGCTCCCAGCGATCATCAACATGGTTCGGGTTTTGTCGTTCCATTATCGCACACAACATAACAACTTTCGTTAACTCTACAATAAGTAAATCCACTTCACCCGCTAATTACTTCATGCTATATAAAGCTAACGTTACCGCAAAAACTGAAGTTCAAAGACAGAATTGGCTGCGCGCTTGTTTCTCTTACGAAAGCTACCAACCGATTATTGTATCAGCCGGCTGCATGTAATTTTGGCGTATATATTTATTCAATTTTTTGACTGAGAATTGAACCAGTTTTTTTTAAAGTAGGATTTTGCTGTTACGTTATCAAACTGATTAGTCATATATCAACTATGCTATTTTTAGTTTATATATTTTAAACTTTAAAAACGATATTCGATATTATTCGCATATGTGGCAATCAATAAAGATGAACAAACTGTCAACAAACTGAGAAGGATTCCCCGCCTGTAGCTTCTGGCGCCCCTACCTCCAGTAACCGCTAGAGGACACTGTTGTGCAGGACGTGAAGTAAATTGATAAGGCAGGGCAGATATTTCCTGAATTCATTGAAACACCCTTGAAAATATTTAT
>NW_015523499.1:0-1283 GCF_001515645.1 Sinocyclocheilus grahami
TCATTTGTGTTCCGAAGATGAATGATAGTCTTACGGTTTTGGAACAACATGAGGGTGAGTACTTAGTGACAGAAACTTAATTTTGAGGTGAAGTAACCCCTTTAACTACAAGATCCAGTAAAACCTTCAACTGTCCTGTGCAGATGTGTTTGTGTTGTATGACATGGTAAATAGCACCAAAGCCATTTTTAAAAGTAAGAATACATACATATTACAATTTTCTGATAATAAACATGCATATGTTTATTAAACAGGGCATATTTTAGTATATGCTGAACACTTACCCTTCATGTTGATTACAGTAATGGACTTCCCAATTCCAACACTGTACTTTTCTCCACAACTACATATGGAATTAGGAAGTGCCATTGGTAAGAGTCGATCTACAATAAAAAACAAAAAACATAAAAACAAAGTGTCATGCATACATTTACAAGTTCATTAAAAAAAACACTAAAAAAATTTAATTAAAATGGAAGTCTGACAATGAGTAGCACCGGCGGTGATGCACCAAAACACTTTTTTATGTGAATACTGTTTAATGTGAATATTATGACAGGAGTGAAGCACAAAGCTTTGTTTACTAAATAAATAATAGGATAGCAATGAAATGTTACATCATAGCCATTGAAACGTTGGAGGTATGCGAGCCAATAAATTTAAGCTTTGCCGGCTTTGTGTTTCGTTCACCTGATTATCAGCAAATTTAACAATATCCCAATTAGTTATTCCATGGACGTGGTGTCTCTTTTCTTTTCCCAAATCTTCACTCACGTCACACTTATTTTCGCAGGGGATTATAAAAGTTGATTTGCTTTTAATTAGGCCTATTATATTCACATTCTTTGCTGTGGTAAAGTGGAAAAAAATGCTGTAATACAGACACCTTTAAGCATGCATGTCAAATTATTTTTAAACACAGTTTGTGCTTGTTATTAGACTAGGTAAGGCACGTCAAGTTTATTTGTATAGCGCATTTCACATACAGCTATGATTTTAGTTTCGCTTTCTCTAGCAGTGTGAAATCAAACATAGCCTAAATGTCTTGCTGCTGTGCAAGATAAAACTAGCTCGTCAGACCTTTTACAACAAGTGTCAGTTACTTGGAACATCAGAAGATAACGAAGATATTAGAGAAAAGATGGCCTCTGTTCCACATCCCAATCAAAGCACAGAGCAGTAAATTATGCACTTTTGTGTGTAAATAGGCTATAAAACAAATGCTTTTTAAATAATATTCAATATATACAGTGGGGAAAAAAAGTATTTAGTCAGCCACCAAT
>NW_015523500.1:0-1283 GCF_001515645.1 Sinocyclocheilus grahami
GTCTTTCTTTAATCTAGTAACCAGCCTCCTGTTGCCCCAAGTTTATGCTTCCATTGTAAATCTATTTACAGACTAAAAAAGGTGACTGGCAACATGTGATCTCCTGTGAAGAGGGCACGTATGGAGCACATTCTGTAGCAGTGCCGCAAACGGAAGAGAGGGAATGTGCTTCAGGTAACCTTTTTCAACGACAAACAATCGACCACCACATTACAGACTTTCATGGCTGGTCACATGGCTGGAAATGAATAAGATTTGGGAATAATGCACAAATGAATGTCAATTCCATAACAGGATGATACACTAGATGATATTTCGATAACAACATAAATGCATGTAAGTGTATATGGCTCATTCCTAAACTTTTGATATTTTCACCTCAGGTCAATCACTATGAAGTCTGTACATCAGCTGAAGCTTGACTTTGATAAATGTGTCTTAAGGAAGCAGGTGTGTGGTTGACTGGTATCTATATATCACTTCACACCTGTGCACTATGATAAGTGAAAGGTTAAATGTCAGCAAGTCATTATACTGAACATGACACGGTGGAAGAAAATCCACGTGCCAAAATACCTGGATTCCTTGGACTTGCCAACACCACTGAAATAATAAGAAATAGACTGAGCTCTCAAATAATAACAACTTATGTGATGATATCTAATAGATCATGATCTAAAAATGTAATTTCTGATCTTTAAAATGTCACTGTGCCCCCCCCCACACACACACGCACGCACGCGCACGCACACACACACACACACAGGTTTACATTTGTGAAAAGTGGGGACATCCCATAGGCGTAATGGTTTTTATACTGTACAGACCGTATATTCTATTGCCCTACACCAACCCTACCCCTAAACCTACCCCTTACAGGAAACTTTGTGCTATTTCAGATTTCCAATACACTCCATTCTGTGTGATTTATAAGCGTTTTGAAAAGTGGGGTCATGGGGTAATGTCCTGAAAAGTCACCTTCTCGTTGTAATACCCATGTCATACATTTGTCACAAAAACGCGCACACACACACACACACAAATCCTCTATGTAGTGTTTTGTCTCTTTGTAAAAAAAAAAAAAAAACACCTTAAATATAGACTTACATAGTATATAAATGTATATAGTACATATTTTATCAATGTTATTTTTAAGAAATAAAGCATATATATATAATTGTTTAAATTATATACACTATATAAAAAAATATAATTTTCTGCCAAATTACTTATTGATACAGTTATGCCCTATTTGTACACATACACACACACACATATACATA
>NW_015523501.1:0-1283 GCF_001515645.1 Sinocyclocheilus grahami
TCTGTGTGTATGTCCACGCAGTGTGAAATTGAGTTTTATGAAGTGTGGAATTCAGAGTCGTCGGGAAAGTCGAGCAGAACACGTGTCACAGAGGTTAAACTGCAGAATAAAGAAATCCATTCACTGCGCTCAAAGACATCTCTATGTATCCAGCGGATAATACTGTCACGAAATCTGATAGTCTTGCACATTGTCTGCTGAGATTACCCCACCTTAAAATGACACGGACTCAGTGTTGCCCCGGGTCATTTCCTTGTGACTTCCCTGTGATTGTGTTTCCTGGCGATGATTGTTGGAGAATTGTATGCGGTCACGGAAGCGTTAGGGTGTTTCTTCAACTTATGTTCCAGGGGTTGATTTTTATTAAAACCTAACAGATTTCAATTTTTTTTTCTTTTTGTTATAAAGGTCAGAAACTATGGTTATAATTTTCTCTATGCCTTTATTCATAGTTTTTCTGCATTTCAGTAGCTTTTGTTTTATCCTGTTGCATTATTGCATGTATTAAATTGATCATCTAAATACATTTATAAATTGAAATGAAAATGATTCAATTATGGCTGTCCCACACTGTACTTTTTTGCCAAGAAGACAACCGTGCCGTTGAAGAGCATGCCTGAAATGATATGTAAGACTTGTGTACATTACCTTTCAAAAGTTTGGGGTCAGCAAGTTTTTTTTTTTTGGGAAGAAATTAATACTTTTATTCCGTAAGGATCCATTAAATTGATCAAAAGTGACAAAACACACATAAGATGTTTCTTTTTTCATCTTCATTTTCATTTTCAAGTTCATCAAAGAATCTTGAAAAATGTTCCAGCCTCCACAAAAATATTAAGCAGAAATTGTACATTAAAATAAAAAAAATCTTTATTTTAAATTGTAATATTTCCACAGTATTGCAGTGTTATTGTGTTTTCGATTAAATAAATGCAGTCATGGTGAGTATATGTTTCATTCAAAGACACAAAAAAAATCTTAACCTCAAACTTTTGAATGGAAGTTTATGCATTGCACAAATTAAATCAAGTAAAATAACACTTAAAAATAATATTTTGTGCATCACGTCGAGCCAAACTGTCTCTAACTCAAACTAAATCATACAACAATTTTAAATTGTATTTGTGCAGAATTGACAAAGTGCTGGCAATGAAATTAGCCTCAGCAAGATATATCAGATATATCGGCCGAGATTTGGCATTTTTCAAATATCAGAACTTTTAAACAAAGGAATTAGGATGTATACAAAAAGTATTATAATGATTGCTTTTATATTATTAGTA
>NW_015523502.1:0-1282 GCF_001515645.1 Sinocyclocheilus grahami
ACACACACACACACACCCTCCTGAGCCATACTGAAATGAATGGCTTGATAATTGGTTTAGTTAATTATAAACAATGATCTTTTGATGACTTGATGATCTTTTAATAATGTTGATCAAATTGGGTGTAGAGATACTCAGTTGACTGATTATATGTGGGTGTATTAGAATAGATGTTTGTGTATTTAGTAAGCCTGCTGTTATATTCCTGTGTCCTTGTTTTCTAATCAAATCATGTCACCTGTTAGTCAGTCAGTCAGTGATCGCCGAGACTCGATGAGTCAGACTCTGTAAGTTCATACTGAGCTCACTGTGAACTTTCGTCTTGTTTCAGTGTCGTCTGTATGACCTGCGAGCTGACCGTGAGGTTGCCATCTACTCCAAAGACAGTATCATATTTGGAGCCTCTAGTGTGGACTTCTCCCTCAGTGGTAAGAAAGCGGACACAGGCCCTTAAAGCAGAGTGTTCACCTAAAAATGAAAATGTATATGAATAAAAGTCATAATTTATCAAAAATCATTAATTCACCCTCATACCATTCCAATTTTCTTTGTTTTGTTTTGTTTTCACTGAACACAAAAGGAGAATGTCCCAAGTGTTCATTTCCATACTTTGAAACTGAATGGGGACTGCACCATTAAAGCACCAGCCACAAAAGTATCATAAATGTGCTCCATATGTCTCTTTTCAATCCCATATGACATCTTTGTGTGACAACAGGCCAAAATTTAAGCTTATACTTTATTTTGATGGTCCCCTTTTAGACATTCTGTTGACTGTATGTACCTTTGAAACTCGCATTATAGCATTAGTGGGGTATTAAACTCTTAGGTAAGGGTTAAGGTGAGTAGAATAAGCTGACTTGTACTTGCAAAGTTACTTATAGTCAGCAGGATGTGTAAAGGGAACCATCAAAACAAAAAGTGTTACCAAATTTACTCATTATTCACCGAAAATCTTTACATCGGCTGCAATTCTCAAGTGTCGACTCAACTGAGCATTTTTACTTTTAAATATGATGCATTAAAGGGATATTTCACCCAAAAATCTAAATGTTGTCATAATTTACTCACCGCCATGTTGTTCCAAACCTGTATTTCTTTCTTTCTACTGTGGAACTCAAAATTCAATGAAAGTTAACGGGGTCTCTTGTTGTTTTGGACCCCACCGACTTTCATTGTATAGGCAAAAATGGTTAAAAATATTTGCGTTCTACAGAAAAAAAGAAAGTCGTACAGGAAGTTATACATGGTAAACCCGTTAAAAACCTGTCATGCCAGATTT
>NW_015523503.1:0-1282 GCF_001515645.1 Sinocyclocheilus grahami
ATATGCATATTGCGATATTTCGATATATTGCACAGCCCTAATATACAGTATATATATATATATATATATAATCAGATGAACCATTTTTCTATTTTTCAATTTTGTTATAAACATGTGACACAAATGCATCTGCCGGTCTGAAGTGAATCAGCATCGGCTGTGATTTACGGCTCATCAGCGAGAGGGAAACGGAAACGACAGACACCCAGAGCCTTAAAGGGTCAAGGTTACACTGTAAACACAAAGCGTCCTCCCGTAAAGATGGCTAAAATAGACAGCGACTCGCCGCTGCTGGCTCTCATTCTTTCATCTCTCAGATCCTGTTATTAAAAGCCCAGCGATGACATTTAAAGGGCCTTTGACATGTTCATGATGGAAGGGAAGTGTGGCTTTAGAAAGCATCTGTGCAGAATATTCACACTCATCACAAACACACCATAAACCTCACAATCCCGCTCAAGGACACTCGTTAAATCAGCATACTTAGCAAAAATCTGGAGGATGCATTAAACTGTCATCCAAAGTAGAGCTGACATTACGTTTTTACCATAAGATGAGTCATTTTATTTCATTACAGCTGCATTTTTGTTGCATATGTTTTAAATAATCATGTGATAATGCCTATTTTTTTTATAATCCTGTGATTGAAATACTTCAAAAATGAAAGGTTAATCTCAAATTATTTTCTAGTTTTATTGATGGATCTCGATGGACTCGAATCAAACGTTCAGAGGATTCACGTCGAATGAATGAAACAGATTCATAAATTCAAAACTAAAGACTCCAAACAGTCAGACTTGGTTCATAAAACACATTCAGACTGTAAATTCTTGGTTGTGAAGTCGTTCAAACATCTGTTTTGCACATTGGTTTAATTCATATGTATGCGGTAAGGCAATATTAAACATCTAAAACATCCGCATCTAACAAACACCCCCAAAAAACAATCAGATTAATATTTAGCATAACATATCAATCTCTAAAGCCACAGTATGCAGAATAAGCCTGATAACAGTCCAGCTCAAACAAGGTATTTAGGTAATTTAAGATCTTAAAATGCATGTCTAAGTGTGAATGGAAGATGTGTTTTCCCAGAAGCTCTGCAGCGTTTCATCAAAGCAAACATGAAACACACAGACCTGCGACCACGGCTTGCCCAGAACACGCATCTGCAGACAGACGAGAAGTAGAGCCACGGCAGACAGCATCATGACACACACACGCTCTCTGTGCGACTGTGTCGTCCTCCTGGAGCGCAGATCACACACACACACACACACAC
>NW_015523504.1:0-1282 GCF_001515645.1 Sinocyclocheilus grahami
CATATTTGGAACATTCTCAAGACAGAGAGTGTTTTCTAACAGTTACCTAAATACCTGCTAATATGGTGTAAATGTGACTGTTTAGCACAAAGGTCAACTCTAAGATAATTATAGTAATTTAAGTATAAAAATGATCATAAATTAACACATTACTCAGACAGAAAAGTCTGGATTAAATGTCTGTTCCCTAAATTTAATTAAAGGTGAAGCTCAAAGTTTGGTATTTTTGTTCTTAGGGGGTCTGTAAATCCCCCTGTGCTTGCTGTGGCTAGAATGGACAAGCTAGCTAATTTGAAGCTAGAATAAATCTAGCTTCAAATCCTAAGAAAATGTCCCCAGCGTGGTGTGTGACTGATTTGTGACATTGGCATCTTCATGTTTCTGCTGTCAATCAAATAGTGTGATCTACCAGTGAAAGCAAGAGTGCATATGTCTTTAGAAAAGGTTAAGTGACCGTGAATATTTAATGTTTCAGTCTACCCAAATGTGTGATGGGAAGTGAAGTCATGCTCAAGTATGGTTTTAAATGCTTGTAGAGTACGATCTGCTTTGTCACCGTCCATTAGCAATACTAATGTGATTTCAGTTAATGTACTCTTTTAAAGATTGTCTAGAAACAAAGCTGTAAACTGCCTTTTTCTGTTAAAAACACTGGATTACACTATATCCACAAGGCTGAAATGTAATTTGTTTTAGAGTCTGGATAAGCCAGAAATGTTTCAAACCTTTGAGGAGGTTGCTGGGATCAAGGAGATCTAATATAGCAGAAAGCTATTCGATAGCGTTTCCTTTCATCTCAAAGACAGTTGCTCAGATGGCACATACCGCCCTGGAAGTATGCAGGCTGGAATATTTTTCTGTATTTTTGTATTTTTTTTCCAGAATACACAGCTACTTTTGAATGGCCGTCAATGAAGAAACATGTTTTGTCTTGTATAATTTATGGTGTCTCTCAGCATAATTAATTATATTCACTCACTAGGTGAATAAGAACTTCTTGCTAATTTGATTACATTTTAAAACACAATTTATTCCTGTGATGCAAAGCATAAATACTCCAGTCTTCAGTGTCACATGTTCCTTCTGAAATCATTCTGATTTGCTGATTTGCTGCTCAAGAAATTTCTTATAACATCAATGTTGAAAATAGTTTTTTTTCTGCTTAATATCGCTGTGGAAACAGTAATACAGTAACATTCAAAAGTTTTGGGTAAGTAATATTATTATTATTATTATTGTTATTGTTAAAGTATACGTTTATTCATCAAGGATGCATTAAATT
>NW_015523505.1:0-1282 GCF_001515645.1 Sinocyclocheilus grahami
TTTTTCGGCTAAAGGTTGCAGGCTTGCCTTCTAGTGGCTTTGGTAATTACGGGGAACGTCGGCTTCGACATCGGCGCTCTCGCGTGATGCTCGAGTCTCAAATGTGACGTATTCATTTTGTTTGCACTTTCTAAGCTTGTTTAATTGCTCCAGATCTAAAAAGTTATTTATTTATTCTTTTTTTTTTTCTTTTCTTTTTTTAGGAGTAATGATTTGAAACAGCCTTGCGACATGTTTAACTTGCGTTTTGATTTACTAACTGTGATTTGATTGGCTCGTTAAAGGTGTGCTATGATGTTATTGGTTATTATTATTTGTCCCCGCCTACATTGTTTTTTTAAGTAACATACGCTAATGAATCGAACATATCATGTTTAATTTATTTTAGTTTCGTTTGTTTTTACTTTGTTTTATGTTTTCGTTTGTGCTTTTTTCCCCTTCATTCTTTGTTTTGTTTTGTTTGTTTTCTTTGGTTTTGTTCTTCCAATTGTTTCTTTTTGATTTTTGTTTTAATAAGTTTTTTTTCTGCTCTCTTATTTTGTTTCTATCCTCTTGAATTCTTTTTGCATTAAATGTAGGTGAATAAAGTTGTTTTTTAATGGAAAATTAGAAAACCCGTTTTTTATTTTTTTTATTACGTACACTAGTGAACTGTTCACAGTATGTTTATATATATTTTGCTTTCATTTTTTTTATTAATTTGCTCTTTTTACATTCTTTTATGCTTTTGTTTGTGCTTATTTTCTTTGGTTTTTATTTTAAATATTTTTTTTACATTTTGTTTACTTTTCTGCTTGTTATATCTGTTTTTGTTTAGTCTTATTTTCTTATTTTTCTTAAAATTTAAATTAAATTAAATGTATGCATTTAGCAGACGCTTTTATCCAAAGCGACTTACAGTGCATTTAGACTATACATTTTTTACCAGTATGTGTGTTCCCTGGGAATCGAACCCATGACCTTTTGCGCTGCTTACGCAATGCTCTGCCACTGAGCCACAGGACTATTTAATTTTATTTCATTCTATCACTATTTAAAATTACAGAAACTATTTATCTTTGTAAATAACGTACACTGTTGAAACATACAAAATATGTTTAATAAATAAATAAATCTGAATGCACATTATTAGTTTGGTTCCTAGACGTCTAAGTTTCCGTTCTCGTTTCTCTCAGGTTGTTACGGCGTTAATCCCGACACGAAACAGGAGGACTGGATGTGTTCTCGGTGTACTGCGGCCGAATGGACAGCCGTAAGTATCGCAAACACCTTTCACGCGAAC
>NW_015523506.1:0-1282 GCF_001515645.1 Sinocyclocheilus grahami
GCGCTATAGAGAAAATATAATTAAATAAAATGAACTTGACCTTTAAGGGGGGCGGGCCCCTAATATAATGGCAGGGGAAACACTGGAACTGGTGTTGTTATTTTCCGTGTCGTGATGATGTTCATATCTGTCTGTGTCTCAGGTGCGGTTCGGCTGCAGATGCCGCTGCTCTTGCCCAGGAACAGACGTCTGTATGAAGGATGTGAGACGGCCTGTTTCATGGATCACAGCGGCATGCTGGTCTCTCTGCCGTACGATCTGAGGGTGAGATGAATCATTACTCGTGCCAAACTAATGAACCAGTCAGAATAAGAAGACATGCATGCATAATATGCATAAATGTGACCCTGGAGCACAAAACCAGTCATAAGGGTCCATTTTTCAAAATTGAGATTTATACATCATCTGAAGCTGAATAAATGAGCTTTCCATTGATGTATGGTTTGTTAGGATCGGACAATATTTGAAAATCTGGAATCTGAGGGTGCAAAAAAATCTAAATATTGAGAAAATCATCTTTAAAGTTGTTCAAATGAAGTTCTTAGCAATGCATATTACTAGGCATGCACCGATACCACTTTTTCCAGTACTCGCCCGATACCGATACTTTTATTTTTGGTACTTGCCGATACCGAGTACTGATACCAATATTTTTTTATTGCATTTGTAAATTTTTTAAATATTGGGTACAGAAACCAAAAGGGTATGTATAATGTTAGTTGGTTAACTTTATTTATCAAATAGATAGTCAAACCAAAATTTATTCAGACACCTTCAACATTTCTCACATTATCAGTTTATTTGCTATAGTTCAGAAAATGGTAATAAAATATAACAAGAATTCAGAGTTACACTGAGTCAGAACAAATTCAGCTTGATAATGTCAGATAACTTTGATAGAAATGTATGTAATAGAGTACAATCAACCAAAAATAATTTTGTGTCAGTTTTACTGGTAGTCCACTGTATGAAGAATTTTTGGGTATGATTTGTCACAGTTTACTTTATTTTGCTCTCCTCACTTACATAAATGAACTATACTGTCCTGCACCCACTAGTAAAAAAAAATATCAAAAATTATATCTGGTCTCTGAATCATGTTTGGTTTGACTGTATATCCTTCGGTTATTTTCACACTTAATAATGCCCATTAAAATGTATTTTACAAGTTTTTGTTACTTTCACTTCATTGTTTTGCTCTGTGGTACATCATCTGTAATTTAAAAGCATTAGAGCTGCTCAGTACTGTAATCACGCGCTCTGCTGTAATAATGCAGGGAAC
>NW_015523507.1:0-1282 GCF_001515645.1 Sinocyclocheilus grahami
GTCTTTAGAGGTGCAGTCGTTGGTGTACAGGGAGAAGAGCACTGGGGAGAGGACGCAGCCCCGAGGAGCTCCAGTGCTGATTATACGGGTGCTGGATGTGTATTTTCCCAGCCTCACTAGCTGCTGCCTGTCTGTCAGGAAGCTGTTGATCCACTGACAGACGGAGGTGGGCACGGAGAGCTGAGTTAGTTTGGGCAGGAGGAGGTTTGGGATGATAGTGTTAAAGGCCGAGCTGAAGTCCACGAACAGGATCCTCACATAAGTCCCTGGTCTGTCTAGATGTTGCAGAACATAATGCAGTCCCATGTTTACTGCATCGTCCACAGACCTGTTTGCTCTGTAGGCAAACTGAAGAGGATCCAGCAAGGGTCCAGTGATGTCCTTCAGGTGGGCCAGCACCAGTCTTTCAAAAGACTTCATGACCACAGACGTTAGAGCCACAGGTCTGTAGTCATTAAGTCCAGTAATTTTGGGTTTCTTTGGGACGGGGATGATGGTAGAGCGTTTGAAGCATGAAGGGACTTCACACAGCTCCAGTGATCTGTTGAAGATCAGTGTGAAGATGGGGGCCAGCTGGTCAGCACAGGATTTCAGACAGACTGGTGTAACACAATCTGGGCCTGGTGCTTTTTTCCTTTTCTGCTTCCGGAAAACCTGGCGCACCTCGTCTTTGCTGATCTGAATTGCAGGTGTGGGGGAGAGGGGGGTTGCTGGAGGTGTGAATGGTTGTGTGGAGAGGTGTTCAGGGCGGGTGTGGGGTGTCTTTTCAAACCTGCAGTAGAACTCGTTCAGATCGTCTGCCAGGTGTTGATTCTCCACAATGCTGGGGGATGGTGTCTTGTAGTTGGTGATTTCTTTTAGACTTTTCCACACTGATGCCGAGTCGCTGGAAGTGAACTGAGTCCTTATTTTTCCAGAATAATTCCTCTTTGCCACTCTGATCTCCTTTTCCAGTGTGTATTTAGCCTGTTTATACAAGACATTATCCCCCTTCCTGTGAGCATCTTCTTTGGCCTGACGGAGCTGTCTGAGTTTTGCAGTGAACCATGGTTTGTCATTGTTGTAGGTTAAATGAGTCCTGGTAGGAATGCACATGTCTTCACAGAAACTGATATAAGATGTTACAGTCTCTGTGAGCTCGTCCGGATCGGTCGCAGCAGATTCAAAAACGCTCCAATCAGTGATATCAAAACAAGCTTGTGAATCCTGCTCTGCTTCATTAGTCCATCTTTTTACGGTCCTTAGTACAGGTTTAGCTGATTTCAGTTTCTGCCTGTAGGTC
>NW_015523508.1:0-1282 GCF_001515645.1 Sinocyclocheilus grahami
TAACATAAAATAATCTTTATGTATCTGTCAACCTGTAATGTAAAATATAGCATAAAAATAATATTTTTTTTATTTATTTATTTTTAAGTTTGTGGTAGTAATACATGCAAAAGAGATCATGCAAAAACTCTGAATGTACACAACTCAACACTCAGTCAAAGAAAACAGGGAGTAATCTGACAAATACAAGGAAAATGTAGCAAAGTTAATGCAAAGACAACATCTCTCTAATCAAGGACAAACTGTTATTAATTCAACTATTACTGACAAAGGCCAATCCAAGCAACACGACAGAAGAAGGTAGACAACGTGATTTTTCACGATGCATGTTGGGACTTGACAACAAAACCCAAACACAGATGTTATCAAAGCAACCCCACACAGAAATATAATAAACAATATGGAGCAACGTAGACAAAAGGGACTAATTTACTTTAATGAGAGCACGGCTGTTGTAGAAAAAGATCATATAATGTGGCAAAAAGGGCTGGAATTAGAAAATAGCCGATAAGGAAGAAAAGAAGCATTTCCAAACTCTGTAGATAAGAAATACCTTTGTTAAATATAGTATTAACTGTCTGGTTCATCTAAAGCGTCCATTTTTGCAAAACGAAACCATGACAAGAGAAACAAACTTTCCCCCTCCACTACCGGAAAGAAAATCATCACGCAAATATCCGGAATTCCCACTTACCTATTTGATGAAGCCGCTCAAACAACTCAAAATCCTTCCCAATTAGGACTTATAACTCGTGACGAAGGTCTACTTCAAATCGTGTATTATAGAGACTTTCCGTGGTGAGGTTTTAGGAGATTTTCTCCTGCTTTCGAGGACGTTTTTCTACAGTTTCTTTCGTTCTTTTCTTTTCTAGTTGTGCCTCTATGTGAGGGAACATTCCACTCGTGCGCGTAACGCGATGGGCCCGGATTCAGTCTTCCAATCACAGCTGCGCGCTGCTGAAGTCCTCCAATCACGGCAGCGCGGCCGAACGCGAGCGTTCTACTCGCAGATCCGCGCGGTGAAAAACAAGCAGGAGAGACGCGCTGGAGAGGGAGAGGATGGATGAATGGGAGGGGGTTATCCAAAAACGAGAGCCGCGGGTGCCATCTGGTGTCAATATGAAGAAGAATATAGTAGTAGTTTAACTTTTAAGTTTGTATTGAAGGCTACCCTGCAAGCGATTAATGAACAGTGTTGGGGGCTACTCATTACAAGTAACACGAGTTACGTAATCTTATCAGAGTACTTTTTTCAAGTAACTAGTAAAGTAACGCATTACTT
>NW_015523509.1:0-1282 GCF_001515645.1 Sinocyclocheilus grahami
TTTTTTTGTGTTTGTTTGTTTATTGACGTTTTCCTATCCAATATTTTATTTTATTAATTTTTTTTGTTTGTTTATTGACGTTTTCCTATCCATTATTTTATTTTATTTTATTAAACAATTCTACACAGTTTTAGGTTCAGTTCCACAATTCTCCTCCAGCTCAGAAAATCTCTCGTCTGCGTCGTGTGAATAGCGTTTGTGTGCTGAGAACACAAAACCTGTGGGTTTTAGTGTGTCGTTTCTTGCCGCTTTTGTTTGAGGTCCGGCGGTCAGTAAGGCAACTATCCTGAGATCATTCGGTGCATCGATCGTCTGCGTCTGACAGGAACTGATCAATGCGTTCTGGCAGATCGATCGCCGGGTTTAAGTTCCTCGATCCTGACCAAAACCTCATCAGACGAGATGAAATCAAGCCCATCAGAAAGCGCTCATTTATGTTTAACACCACTGCAGTGTTTAGCGGGAGGTATTAAGTGTTAATGTCTCCCTGAATGACACCGAAGGAGCGCTCCTCAGCAGATGGCTTTGTTTTGGCTCCTCTATCACGGCCGGGATGCTGTCGACTCCACAAACTCCCCTAATTATCCATTCTGCTGTCATGGGTGTGTGTCGTAAAAGTCGATGCTCGGGGAGGACAAGGAGTGATAAAAAGCGTTATTGGGAAGGCAACCTCTCTGGCTCTTGTCTCCCATAAACACTTCTCTGTGTTTTGCAGGGCATGCACTGCTGCGAGCCGAAGGGGGTTCGGCCTTTATGATTTATTCATAAGATCAGTGGAACAAGTGCGAGAGATGAAAGTCACGGGAAGAGAAGTTTGTTGTCTGATAAGCCCTTGTTATGGTGATAAGGCTCTTTTCTCTTCGCCTTTTTAAAGTTGAAAAGCCATCGGCGCGTTCCGCTTCGCTCTGCTGTCGTTGTATAGTGTGGATGGTGCAACTGGTTTGAGTTCTTGCTTTTAGTTTTTCGGGGGTTAATGAACGAGCTTTATTTAGCTTTTCTAGTAAAATGTGATAATGATCTGAATCTCACGAGGTGAATTTCTCCAGAAAAATGTTAGACTAAGTTGTTTTTCACCCTGAAATCACAAGAAGGAAAAGCTAAATTATGTTTTGCACAAATATAATGAAGCATTGTTTTGCATTGTGGCAATTTTCATGACATTTAACCCTCTTTTGCTCATTTCTCATGGCCATAAAAACATGATAAATTAAGTAAACATGTATTGATGTTCACAACCTTATATATATATATATATATATATATGTGTGTGTGTGTATATATA
>NW_015523510.1:0-1282 GCF_001515645.1 Sinocyclocheilus grahami
TGTGTGTGTGTGTGTGTGTGTGTGTGTGTGTGTGTGTGTGGTTAATAGTGCTTATTCTCTGATTTTGCTAGATGTCTTTTGTAGATTATTGCAAGTCACCCTTGAAACGCAACATAAATATCTCTAAATACAAATTAAACATACAATTACAGGTTCGGGCTGGTGCTTGAGATGTGAAAATAAATGTATACTATCAAAAAGACGTTCTCTTGTTTTACATGGCCTAAGTGAATGCAGTACAGAAGAGAGAAAAAAAGACTCTACATATTCACTCTCTTCTTTGCTTCCTCCTAAACAGTCAGCCCATCACTCAGGGAAATAATTATTTCCAGTGTGAAATGTGGTTGGGCAGTGAAGGGGACTTCTTTAATGGTACGTGGAGCAGGCTTAAATGTCTTTCAGATGACAGGGATGGAGCATGCTGGGAGATTGATGACATTTATGGGCACACACACCTATGCAGTCCTGCCCCCAGCAGGCCCTCGTCGGACCCACATCACCAGCACATTAGGCAGAGGGAAATGTTAAATGCATGTGGGGAAGGAGATGGGAGAGAGGAAAAGTAAGGAGAAAGAAAGAAAGGATGCAGAACTTATTTTGCTATTGAATATATGCTAGGACTATTTTGCTATGTTGAAGTTCCTTTTAAATGTAATGTTAAATTGGAGTGCTGAAGTAAAAAAAAGAGTCAGATCCTCACCGTCATAGATGGAAAAGAGTTCAAGTGAATCCTCTGACCCTGAAAGAGACACACAGGATAGAAATGTAATTAGACATATTTATATAAAATGTACAGTTTAACATACAAAAATAATAATACAGACACTGAATGAAGATCAAAACAAAGTGCAATTTTATCTAGCATTAATAAACATGATATCAAGTCTTGAAATACCTACCACTGTGATCAACACTAAAACTAGAAGCATCTAAAAAAATTATTGTTTACAAAATAATACTATTTCAATATTTCTGCTTAAAAATGCATGTTTAATTCAATGTATTACTTGCCATTTCATTGTTAAACTTACTAGCAATTTCTGAGTAAAAATTGTTTCTACACATTTTTTTTATCTTATTTTACAGCACAAACAACATGCAAAATGCAAAAAGTTGACCTCATATCTTGCATTGAAATTTTTAAGACACTTAAATGATCACAAAAACTTAAGTAAATAAATAAAAATCAATTTAAAATCTATCGGATACAAACTCCTAGATGTACAAGGTGAGACCCCAAGAAGAATACAATGAATCCAGCTGTAAGATGTGTGATGTCTTG